>NW_007832329.1:0-764 GCF_000696425.1 Galeopterus variegatus
ACACACACACACACACACACACACATATGTCATATGTCATGGAAAAGGACCAGCTTCAGATGCAGCTTGATCTGAGCTTCAAGTGATATCGCTAGGACCAGTTTTCCCCTCTTGGTGTCTCTTCACTTCTCTGTCCTCCATGTTTGCTTTATTTTCATGCAATTGCTCCCCTCGCAGATGCAAGAAGACTACTGCAGTTAACAGACCCTGTGTGTCCTGGGCTTCAAGTCTCATGGGAAGGGTGAAAAATTTTTCTCCTAGAAGTCTCAGGGTGGAAAAAAGATAATAATAACTAATACTTACTTGAATTAGTTTTTAATTTGCTAGTTAATATGTAAATAATTTACATGTAGTGACACATTTAATCTTTTCATCTTTCATATGAGCTGTGTGTTTAGGCAGAGAAAGGTTAAGCAATGTTCCAGGGCTAGTAAGTGGCGGCTACTCCCCAGGGTGTGAGTACCCGATCTTCCAGATAATCTATTATACCACATGATCTTTCAAAAGGCTTTTTGTATCTCATTGGCTCTGTTGAGGCCAGGTGCATCAATCCTTGAACCAATTCCCAGGCCGCAGGTTGCTGGGCCTGAGTTGGGTGTGGCAACCTGAAGTTTTGCTGTCATGCTCTGTCCGTATTGCATGGAGTGAAAATTGCAGATGGGGGTCTCTGCAGGGCTATTACTTAAGTAGAGTGAAAGCTGCAATGTTCACTACAGAGAAATCTCAAAGCACCAAGCTTGGTAATTTTCACTGAGACAGAATGG
>NW_007832330.1:0-764 GCF_000696425.1 Galeopterus variegatus
TCTTGTTTTTATAAATGAACGTCTGGACTTTCAATCCTACTATACATTAGAACCACCAGGGAGTTTATAAAAAATACAAATGCCCAGACCCCACCCAAGACCAATTAGTTCAGAATTTCTGGCAATGAAACCTTGGTATTCTTTGAAATCTCTCCAGTGATTCTAATTCTAGAATGGTCTAGAGGATCTGTATCAGCAGCTGGTGAGGGCTCCCTCAGCAATTTTGTGGATCAGTGGGTCTTAAATCACGGTGTGCATCCAAATCACCTGGGGTGCTCGTTGAAAATACCAAATATCCTGGGGTGGCTCTGAGCAGCTGCATTTCTAGCAAGCATTCTAGGTAATTCTGAGGCACACCACAATTTGAGAACCCCTGGTGTGGTTCACTCTGTTCCCCCTGCCATGCTTTCCTCTGAGCAGTTAATATAGCTGTAGAGCTTCACCTGAGTGTATTAATAGGTGGGCACAGTAAATTGCTAGGGTTCCCCTCTGGGTCCTGGATATGTTGTCCAAGAACAAACTGTATTAAGCCCCTGGATTTTAGGATGGGTTGTTACATGCACTAAATAACTGGACCCTTCTCATGAGAGTATTCAGGACCCTCAGGTTGTTCTTGGGGTATTAAGTAAAATTGTGACTGTTTCTTCAATAGCCTTGGCCCTGAGATGGGGTAATTGGATATTTTCTCTTTAAGGAACTGTCCATTGTATTATAATTTTTCTAATAACTTATCTTAGTCCATTTAGGCTGCTATAATGAAAATA
>NW_007832331.1:0-764 GCF_000696425.1 Galeopterus variegatus
AAAAAAAAAAAATAACAAAATGAGCCTTATCTAGTATTTTATAGGAGGAAACAGGAAGAAAGATAATTAAAAATAAAGTTTACAGTCCCAGAAAGCTGAATAATGAAGTAAAAGAAGGGAATAATAAATAAATTAGAAGTCCAGATTCTGATTCTAGAACTCTAAGTATCCAAGCACTACCTCTTTCTAGAACTTGAAAAGATAATACTCATGCCTAGAAGAGAAATGAAAGAGTTTTCTTTTTACAACAGGAAGAGAATTGCTGCAGACAGAGGTACAGAACATTAGCTTCTGGAAAAATACAGCTTTAATTTGGCTAAAATCCACATCTGATAAATTCTTGAAGTGCCTTGTAGGCAATTTTGTTCTTCAACAAGATGGATGCTTTGATTGACAGGGAAATTCTGGATGTAATTCAGCCCAACCGTGAGGAATTGCTGCATATCTTGGCAGAGATAGAAACCTCAGCAAATGCAAAGCTGTTAACTGAGAAATAAGAGGAATATTAGACATGTAATCGGTGCCTAATTTAGGAAGGCACATTTGCAAAAGTTACGGAGTGATACCATGACCTGATTCAAGAAGAAAAGTTAATGCTAACAAATAAAATGGTGACTATTAACTGCAAATATCCCTTTATGAGCGAAAGAGAAAGATGTATGAGTAGCAAGAGAACAGAATGATAAACTGCAAGCTCTGTAAACACACGTAAGATAAAAAAGAAGATCCGCCTCCATGAGCAAGACAAAGCCCCTACCAACAAA
>NW_007832332.1:0-764 GCF_000696425.1 Galeopterus variegatus
TTCAACTCCTCCCACCAGTCAATAACAATAGTACTACTACTACTACGACTACGACTACGACCACGACTACTACTACTAAACTCCTCATAAACTGTAGGGAGTTACCTGCTTCATTCTTTGTCTCAGGATACCTTCCCAGTTTGATGGCATTATATTGTTAGCTAATTCTTTGACATCTTGTATATATAAAATAAGGAATTTGCTCACTCGAATATGGCACTTAACAAGTCCCAAGATCCGCTATCAGCATGCTGGGGACCCAGGAAAGCCAATGATGTAGCTTCAGTCTGAGTCCAAAGGCCTGAAAACCAGGAGAGCTGATGGTATAAATTCCAGTCTGAAGGTTGTCAGGCTCTAGATTCAAAAAGGGAAAAAGTTTCAGTCTGAGTCCAAAGGCAGGAAAAAAACCAATGTCCTAGCTCAAGCTATTACAGGGAAAGAGTTCCCTCTTACTTGCAGGGTCAGCTTTCTAGTTCTATTCAGACCCTTGACTGACTGTATGAAAACATCAGAGAAGGCAATCTGCTTTACTCAGTCTACCAACTAAAATGTTAATCTTATTCAGAAATAGCCTCAAAAATACACCCAGAATAATGCTTGAAAAAATGTCTGGGAAACCCATCGTCTAATCAAAGTTGACACAATCACAAACGTTTTACTCCAGCCTCAAACTTTTTATTACAACCCTTCAGGATTCTACTTGAAAGAAGAAATTTGGAGTGTATCCCTAACCAAGTGATCTAGTCCCCATTATCTGTCTGCTG
>NW_007832333.1:0-764 GCF_000696425.1 Galeopterus variegatus
TCAGATCCCACAGGTTGAGGGTTCAGTCCCACAAAACTGACCCCCATTTCAGATGTCAGTCGCAAGTAGTAGGTTGTCACTTATACTTCTGACCAATTGGTTTTAAATCAGGGTTTCATGACTTCCTCCTGGAGTTTGATTATTTTGCCACAGCAGCTCACAGAGAAACACTTTACTTACCCATTTATTATAAAGGATATTACAAAGGATACAGACGAACAGCCAGATGGAAGAGGTGCGTAGGGAGAGGTGTCGGGGAGGGGTGCAGATCTTCCATGCCCTCCCTAGGCGTGCCACCCTCCAGGAACCTCCACGTGTTCGGCTATCCAGAAGCTCCCCAAACCTAATCCTTTTGGACTTTTATGAAGGCTTTATCATGTAGGCATGATTGGTTAAATCACTGGCTATTGGTGACAAACTTGGCCTTCAGCCTCTCTCACCTCCCCAGAGATTGGGGGAAGGGCTGCAAGTTCTAACTCTCTAATCATGTCTTGGTCTTTCTGGTGATCAGCCCCAGAGGGCTGAAGGCATCCAGGGGGCCCCTGCGACCAGTCATCCTATTGGCATACAAAATACACTCATATCACTCTGGAGACTCCAAGGATTTTAGGAGCTATATGTCAGGAAACAGAGACATATCACTGGAGTGAGCAGGACTGAAGCCATGTTGGGACTTAAAAACACATGGGTTAGGCCGGCCCGTTGGCGCACTGCTACAGTGCACCGCTTGGGAGTGCGGCGGCGCTCCCACCGAGGGTTCGGAT
>NW_007832334.1:0-764 GCF_000696425.1 Galeopterus variegatus
TCTAAGAAAGAAATTAAAAATAAAAGGATGGAGGGCCGGCCCATGGCTCACTTGGGAGAGTGCGGTGCTGATAACATCAAGGCTGAGGGTTTGGATCCACATATAGGGATGGCCGGTTCGCTCACTGGCTGAGCGTGGTGCTGACAACACCAAGTCAAGGGTTAAGATCCCCTTACCGGTCATCTTTTAAAAAAAATAAAAAATAAAAAATAATTCAAATTCTACACTACCATTACTAAGCTTATGTGACTTTGGTCAGGGGTCAGAGGGTATTACAAAACAGAAGGGATAACATGCACAAAATAAAATGAGAAATGTCACAGCACATGCAGGGAACAAGCTATTTTGTCTGACTGGAGTGTGAAATATGAGGGAACTTCAAAATTTCATGGAAAAATGGAATTAAAAGATAAAAATAAAAAATATAAATCCTATTTCTCAACATAAGCTCCATCAAGTTCAAGACACTTCTGTAAGCTATGACACTAGCCATTTAGTCCATCCCTAAAGTACTGAGAATCCTGGGATTTAACCACATAACCATATTGATGCAGTCTTTTCTACATTATTAGCTGAAGAAAAATGGGTGCCCTTTAAAGATTTTTTTAGGATGAAGAAACAAAAACAAGTCAGAAGGAGCAAATCAAGACTAAGGTAGATGCCTAATGATGTCCCATCAAAACTCCTGCAAAATTGCCCTCTTTGGGGCCGGCCTGGTGGCGCACTGCTACAGTGCGCCACTTGGGAGTGCGGTGGCGCTCCCG
>NW_007832335.1:0-764 GCF_000696425.1 Galeopterus variegatus
AACCGAGCAGCCACCACAGCATCTGCCTATAAAGGAAGCAGGAAGGAGCTGGTATAATCAAATAAACATTGAAGGTCTTGCAGAAGTTTTTGACTCATGGTGAATCACTGTGGGTCACCCATTACCATACTAATAGCAGTGATAAACTGCAAAATCTTCAGACTCCAGTCTGTTGATGGTGACAGTAAAGTCTATCCCAGACTCATATCCACTGAACAGGGCTGGGGTGCAGGTGGCCCTGGTGCATACACCATGAATGTGGGGCCTGGGAGGCTGCCTGCATTTCTGCTGGTACCAGGCTAAGGAACTGACAAGACTCTGGCCCTGCAGGTGAGGGTGGCTCTTTCCTCTGGAGGCAAAGACAGGGAGGCTGGAGTCTGCATCATCACAACATTTCCAGTTGTATCTGAGATTAGAGATGAAACAGAAAAGTCACCCATGCAATCCAAATCGTACCCTTTGTCTTCACAGTAGAACCAGAACTGTTGATCAGTATTGAACTTTAATTCCTGTGCTTCCTGATCAGAGGTTCCAGGACACAGAGCTCCAAAATACTGAGAGAGTTTTCACTGACATGCGGGACTATGCCATGTTCCCTTCACTGGGGAGCCAGAGGAGCAGGAGGGACAGAAGGCAAGCTGGGGCTGCCATGGTTCACTCTGTGTCTTCACTGAGGCAGATTCCCCCTCCCCACCTCCCCAGTTCTAAGCCAGGCATTGATATGGGCTGTGGACAGCAGGGTGAGAATTAGTAAAAGAATTAGC
>NW_007832336.1:0-764 GCF_000696425.1 Galeopterus variegatus
GAGAGAAATTTTAGATTTTCCAGAGAGAAAATAATAATAGAAAATTAACTGTATATAATCTTGAACGGTAATTTGTTTAAAAAACTAATACTATTTGATGTGCTGAAGTAATTTTTTTTCTATGGAAGTTTAAAAATATTTACAAGATATTTTAATGGTCCTCATTGTACTTTCTCATAAGGTTGTATATTTTTCATATTTTTCTGTTGTGGAAGTAGGAGTTACTTGGGTTGTTCACAAATATTTCATTTCTCTCTGCAGGCACATAGTAGGATAGCATTTCCTTGTCCCCTTGAAGGTAGGTGTGGTCATGTAAATTGCCTTGGCCAAAGAAACGTGAGTGTCTGTCATGGGTGTTACTTCCAGGCAGAAGATTTAAGTATCAGTGTGTGACTGGCTATGTTCCTTCCTTCAGTTGTGAGGATCGTGACCCATTATGGCCTTCCTCCACCCAGGTCTGTGTGTATACAAAAGACAGCCCCACTGCCAACTAGAATTGAACATGCAGCCTAAGCAAAAAATAAACTTATGATAAGCCACTAAGACCTGGGAGGATATTTGTTGCCTCACCACGATCTAACCAATTCTAACCGATGCAAGAAATATCAGGTTGGCAAAGGATGACTCATTAGTTTTTTTTTAAGGTAGTTTGATTTGTGTGTAGCATGAATGAGTAGAACCTATGAATGAGATGTAGGAATGTATGTTGATTGACAAGGACCTGAACTAGACTTACTCTAGTGGGACCAGAGGACAATAAAAAA
>NW_007832337.1:0-764 GCF_000696425.1 Galeopterus variegatus
GGGCCGGCCCTGTGTGAACATTTTCAATAATTGCTTTTATAGAATTTGCTTTCGAGATGTCATTAATTATTACAGATTTTATTTTGTAAAGGTAAATATATATTTTTTCTCAACTTTTAGAATGTTAGCATCTTTAGTACTCAGATTTTTTTTGCCTCCCAAATACTTCTGTAATGTTTATATATATTTGTTCTGAACATTCACAGAATAACAATAAATGCTGATGGGATGCCTAGCACTATATTTTTCATATTTTTAGACTGACTAGCTATGACGATGTAAACTTACTTGATCACAAATTATTTGATCATGCATAATTTGAGGAATACCAAAAATGACACTAAATAGGTATTCAGTTTTTTAGCCTGTCAAAGGCTGAGACCAAAATGAAGGCCAAACTGCAGTTTTTGGCTAATTATCAAAGCCAAAGTCAAACAGAGATGCTTCCCTAGCTGTAAGTATAACATGGGAGGCTAGGGGCATTTAATGGGTCAGTATTAAGTCTTCGAGAGTAAAATATTTCCAACAAGTCACTCTCTCAAGACCCCTGTCCCATGCTTAACCTCTTCAAGAATACATTGACCTCACAGTTGATATAGTCAAAAACAGAGATTATAATGGACAATATGTCATGTATCACTCAGGGCTCTCCAGAGAAAGAGAGCCAGTAGAGGATATATAAAAAGAGATTTATTTTAAGGAATTGACTCAACATAATTCTAGGTAAAAGCAAGTCCAAAATCTGTAGGGTAGGCCTGCATGCA
>NW_007832338.1:0-764 GCF_000696425.1 Galeopterus variegatus
AAGTATAAATTGACACAAACTTTTGCAGAACAACTGGCTGTGTTGGGTAACACGGGTCTTACGTGTGGTCTCCCTCCCTCAACTTCTGTTTCCAGGTGTGTGCCTGAACTCTTTTCACAAAACGTGTGTGTGGGGGAGATCCTCATACCAACCAATTCTCCAGCTCTTGAGACACCAACTGGGTGTCCCACAATTCAATTCAATTCTGACACTGATTACCCAGAGTTAGCCCAGACCCCACAGGTTAAGGACTTGGTCCCACAAGACTGCCTCCATTTCAGACTCCAATCAGTTTGCCACCTGTATTTCTGAACGACTGGCTATAAATCAGGTATTCCCATGATTCCCTCCTCAGGTTTAATAATTCGCTAGCATGAATCACAGAACTCAGGAGAATGTTTTACTTACTATTACTGGCAGATTATAAAAGATACAACTCAGGAACAGCCAAATAGAAAAGAGGAATAGGGCAAGGTATGGGGGAGGGGCACGAAGTTCAGTGCCCTCCCTCTCCAGCACCTCCACGTGTTCACCAACCTGGAACCTCTCTAAATCCTGTCCCTTAGGGTTTTTATGGAGGTTCCATTATGCAGGCATGAAAATTAAATCACTGACCACTGGTGATAAACTCAATCTCCAGCCCTTCCCAGAGGTTGATGAGGACATGAGGTTAAAAGTTCCCACCCTCTGATTGCATGGTTGGTTCCTCTGGCAAGCAGACCCCATCCTGAAGCTATCTAGGGGCTATAAAGAGTCACCTCATT
>NW_007832339.1:0-764 GCF_000696425.1 Galeopterus variegatus
GGCCAAACAAGAAGAAATGAAGACAAAGGGGGGAAAAATACAGGAAACAAATAGCAAAATCATGCCTTTAAACTCAACCACATCAGCAATCACATATGTAAATAGTCTAACACCCCAATTAAGAGGCAGATATTGTCAAATCATATGAAAAAGAAACACTTGAGGCCCTCCCACTCCCTGCTGACATCCACCCTGGGCATCATCAGCTCCACCTTGCCTAGATCCAGGTGTTTCTCTGTTTTACCAGGCAGGAGGAAAGAGGAAGGAGGTGAGCAAGTGCATGCCCATGCCAGAAGCCTAATCCACAGGGGAAATTGTGTGGGCGCTGAAGCCACACACCCTGTGGCAGGAACTACTCGAAGAGCCCATGTGACTGTATTGATTCACAGAAGGACACATGTGGAGCTGCCAATCACAGCAAAAACTCAGAACAGCTAAATAAAGTACAGAAAAAAATTTCCATCCACTACCACCCCACCTCCCAACCAGTAGAATAAAGGACCCAGGAGAAGCCTCTGCCTACAGGAAAAAGGAAAGAGAAACCCTTCCAAGGATCATCCATTCAAGCTGAGGAGTGTCAGTAGACCCCAGTGCACTTACTGGGGTTACATGACACTACGTAGGGTGCCAGCAAGTCCACCCAGGGTCATCAACTTTAGTCAAGGAGAGATAGGGCACTAAGGTGCTTCTCACAAGAGCTTGGGATCTTGCCCATACCTCAACAACCCAACACAATATCACTTACTTCAGCAAGGAACCACTGA
>NW_007832340.1:0-764 GCF_000696425.1 Galeopterus variegatus
CCAGCCACTGCATTATTTGCTGTCTTGCATAGTGTTTGGTGAAAAGTATACTGTAATGCTTGTCTTTGTTCCTCTGTATGTTGTATGTAAAGTGTGTATTTTTCCCTTGGCTGTCTTCAAGCTTTTTTCTTTACCTTTAGTTTTCAACAGTTTGAATATGGTGTGCGCGCATGTGCTGTATTTATCCTGTTTGCCATTCTGTGAGTTTCTTGGATATGTGCTTTGGTGTCTTTCATCATTTTAATAAAGTTCTTGGCCACTTTCTCTTCAAATATTTCTTCTGCCCTATTCTCTCCTCTCCTTCTGAGATTCTGATTACACTTATGTTAAAATGTTTACTATTGTCCTATGGTTGTTGACTTCTCTGTTGTTCTTTTTTCTCTTTGACTTTCATTTGGGTAATTTCCTTTGACCTATCTTTAAGTTCATTGATTCCTTACTTAGTTGTGTCTAGTCTACTGATGAATCCATTGAGGGCATTCTTTATATGTTACCATGCTTTTTTATGTCTGGCATTTCTATTTAATATGTTCTTACAGTTTCAACTCTCTGCTGAAATCTCAATCTGTCAGTGCATGTTGTCTCCTTTTTCCACTCAGCCTTTTAACATATTAATCACAGTTATTTTAAATTCCTTGTCTGATAGTTCCAAATCTAGGTTATCTCTAAGTCTATTTCTTTTGATTGCTTTTTCTCTTGATAGTGAAGACAGTGAATTGCTTTTTGTGCCTCACAACTTTTAGTGATTGCCAGAAATACGGTCT
>NW_007832341.1:0-764 GCF_000696425.1 Galeopterus variegatus
TTAATGACAATATCTTATCGACTGGACTTTTGTCACCTGGATCACAGTTATCCTTTTTTTTGTTGTAAATAATATGTGTGGGTTACATAAAATTTGGAAAATACAGAAAAAAGTAAAGAAATTAAAATATGTCCATTGCATATTTTTGAGGCAAAGACCATTAATATTTATATATGGTATATTGGTTTATTTTCATCTTATCCTGTTTTATTTCTTTAAGGGGCTCACAGTATATATGCAATATTATCCTCTGATTTTTTCATTTAATATCTCAATTTTTTCGTATTATTAAAATCTTCATAAATAATTTTTAATGGCTGGATGATTAACATGATATGGATATACTATTATTTGTTAAATATTTCCCTATCATTGGATATTTTGTTTCCATATTTTTTCTATCATAAGTAAATTTGATCACTATCTTAGTACATGGTGCTGCTTCTGTATTTCAGAGTATTTCCATAGGGAATTTCATCCAGTATTGGACCAATCAATCATGCATGTAGGTTTGTAGAAAATTCCAGAATGGAATGTCCGTATAAATATTTTTGACCTCTTACAGACTAATGCCAAAATGTCAAAGATCACGTAGACTGAAGATCAATTTTCACTTAAGAAAAAATCTGTTATGTAACAATGTGAGGGTACTTAAAAAGTTCATGGAAATATTTGTATTATCTTTTACTTCTATTTTTCCACGAACTTTTTTTTTTTTTTTCCTTTTTGTCTTTTTTCGTGACCGGCAATGGATCGCAACCCTC
>NW_007832342.1:0-764 GCF_000696425.1 Galeopterus variegatus
TCCCTGCGACCGTCCCTCCTGCCCCCTCATTTGCTCAGAGACAGCCGTGCAGGAAACGCCACGGCAGGGACCGTATGTGAGTGCGGGTGGGTGCTGGAGCACACCGCTGGGAGAGCGGACTCAGGTCAGCAGGACAGGTGGACGACCTAAGGCAGACGCGGCAGACCTAAGATCTCCATTCACAGTAACGGCAGCGTCGTGTTCTAGTGCAGCAAAGAATGAACGATTCGAAATGCTACTCGAGAAAGTTTTGCTTGAATAAAGTTGGAATATTGTCTCCCCCATATGCCAAAATAGCTCCCGATATGTGAGGAGTTGTGAGTGTAGGTGAATGGGAAGAAACCAGTGTCGCTGGAAAACCCACGTCGTCTCACATCTCACCCTCCTGTGAAAATGCACCGAATCTAGTGTAAAATGAGAATATTTGCGGCAATAATTCTCTTCTGCTCCTGTGGATTGAATGCTGGGACATATAATTTGTCTTTTTTAGTTCACGGATCTCTGGGTCAAGAGTAACCACATCTGGACTTGATACACAGACTGTTATTAACACAAAGTAACCCTTGACCTTGAGTTTAGCCCCACAATTAAAAGGGAAGTTGGGGCATTAAAAGAACAGACCATGGTAGTCATTCGTGCTGCTCGCCAAGGGTGCCGATCATTTTTCATCCAGACCCAAGGTAGGGACGTGCTTCCCTGCCCTTTTAGAGTTTAGAGGCAGCCGTGTGCATTTCTTTGACCAATGAAAATTAGGCAAAGTGGCA
>NW_007832343.1:0-764 GCF_000696425.1 Galeopterus variegatus
CGGCAACGGGATCGCAACCCTTGGTGTCACGCCCGCACTGGGGACTGGCAACGGGATCACAACCCTCGGCGTTGCATCCGCACCCCGCTCAACCAGTGAGCGGGAGCCGGTCTCCACATGGGATCTGAACCCTCAGCGAGAGCGCCGCTGCGCTCCCAAGCGGCGCACTCTCCATTGCGCTACCAGGCCGACCCGGAAGCTTTAGTTTTAAAGGTAGTTAACAGAAAGGGTCATCTGATTTCCACCATTTAACCAATTACACATATTTCTTTATTTGAACAGATTGAAATGAACTATCAACCGAAAGTAAGTCAGTTGTATATAACACATAGAATGGAAAAGCCCAAAATAACAGCAGTTTAAACAGGTCTGTTTATTACTCTCTTACAAAAAGACACCAGGAGCAGGACATG
The DNA here is from genome assembly GCF_000696425.1 of Galeopterus variegatus. Taxonomy (NCBI): domain Eukaryota; kingdom Metazoa; phylum Chordata; class Mammalia; order Dermoptera; family Cynocephalidae; genus Galeopterus; species Galeopterus variegatus. The sequence goes on from NW_007832343.1 coordinate 414, forward strand.
AAGGCTGTGTTGGTGGCCTCACGCTTTCCGCAGGGAACCAACGGCTTATGTGTCCGACCTGCCTCTTCAGCAGATGGTTTCCATCCTCAGGATGAGCCATAATCCCAGAAGCCCATGGAAGCCCAACGTCAAGCCCCCATTCTGAGCAGGCAGCAGGGGACCTGTGGAAGACAGAAGGGTGCTCTTTCCTGCTGCGTGGACTCCTCCAGACGACCCTCCAAGAAGTTCCCAGGACATTTCCACTTAAATCTCTTTAGCCAAAAGTTAGTGTCTCGGCATCAACTCGCTGCATGGGAAGCTAGGACATTTGCTTTTTTAGCTGGGTAAATTGCCACACTGAAAAAAATTGAG
>NW_007832344.1:0-764 GCF_000696425.1 Galeopterus variegatus
TAATTTCTAACTTTTGTAGAAAATTTTAAATTTAATTTTTAATTTCTATATTAAATACTCATAAGAATCAAAACAATCTATAATTTATTTATTTTTTATTTTTTTATTTATTTTTTCATGACTGGTAAGGGAATCGCAACCCTTGGCTTGGTGTCGTCCACACCGCGCTCAGCCGGTGAGCACACCAGCCATCCCTATATAGGATCCCAAACCGCGGCCTCAGAGCTCCCAGCGCTGCACTCTCCCGAGTGAGTCACAGGTCCGGCCCTATAATTTAAATATATCAGCAAATATCAGATCCCCTGTTCTATGCAAAGGCAAGCTGAGCTCATCAGCATAAATTAAACATCATTGTCATTGAGCAGTTTTTCATCATTTTAGGCACATGTGTTTGATAGATTTCAATAGTAATGTTATTTTTCCTCATGCTTCTGAGACTGCATGGAATTTTTTATTTATTGTGATATGCTTTCCTGAATATTAATCACTTCTGTGGTGGAAACCATAATTGTCTTTTTTCCTTTTTTTTAGTGTTAACAATTACTGTCTAAGGCATTTAAGGATAATAAAACAGATATTAACAAAGTAGTGATTCTTTGTTCTCCACTGCTGTCTGTGTTTTCAGCTGTAAGCTGTGGATTATAACACTTTTCTCTGAAGGATGTTGTGATTAAAAACGTGACTCCCAAAACCACGCGAGACGCTGATCAGCCCTTTGTTCCCTCCTTCATTTTTTTCTGTCCTTTCCCTCTTCCTTTTTCTGT
>NW_007832345.1:0-764 GCF_000696425.1 Galeopterus variegatus
ACATTGCACCATATAATGGCTGTTGGTTTAAGTTGCATACCACGTGATGGATAGAACTTCAATTTTTCCTGCTGTGCCTTTAAGAGTTTGTTCTACTGCTTCATAAGATCAGCGATTTCGGCCTTTTCTCTGGTGCAATATGTGATGGAATCAGTAGATCCCTTGGCTATGTGCCCACTACCACAACTCTTTTGCTGTGAAAGGGTGCCTTGGGCTGAAGCAATGTTCATATAGGATCCCATGTCAGTAAATTAAATCATCTTTGAGCCCTTGTATAGTGATGTTGTCTGAGGCTTTGCTGGTAGGGAAGGCAAACCTACACCTGAAATATATGTTAGGATGAATTGTTGCTCTTTCTGTGGTAGAATTATGTTGTAATCTTTACCACCAAGTGGCTGATTGGCCTCCTCCAGGAATGGTTCTATGTCAGAGGCTTAGTGTTGATTTCTGGGCAAAGGTTCTCTACCACTTGCATGAGTCTGATCAGACAGAACCCTCACACACAAGTCAGGCAAAGCAGATTTATTACTCACAAACAGGCAGTGAGGATAAACAGAAGCCTAAGATCCATGGTAAGCTGGTTCAGCAAGGCTCAGGAAAGTTTCCCAGGGCAGATGGAGTCTCACATGCACATGACCCGTGTTGCACTGCAGCTGAGGGACCCCAAAAGCACTCCACTCTGGGTTTTATATTCTGGGTGCCCCTGGGACCACTGAGCACAAGCATTGCAGAACTTCCTGTTCTAGTGGAAATGAAAACAGCCT
>NW_007832346.1:0-764 GCF_000696425.1 Galeopterus variegatus
AAAGATTTTTAGGGCCGGCCCGGTGGCGCACTCAGTAGAGTGTGGCGCTTGGGAGCGCGGCAGCGCTCCCACTGAGGGTTCGGATCCCATATAGAGACTGGTCCGCTCACTGGCTGAGCGTGGTGCGGGCGCGACACTGAGGGTTGCGATCCCGTTACTGGTCACGAAAAAAGACAAAAAGGAAAAAAAAAAAAAGAAAAAAGAAATTAGTGCATGTGAATCTTCAGACACAGGCGTTTCTCGGAGTGGGCCGGGCCTCACGTGTCTGTCTCTGCCGAGTGCTCAAGACTTGCTGCGTTTTCTCCACCCTCAGCGTCCTGCTCACAGATGAGCGTGACAGCGGGAGCACATGCCGGGAGAGCACACACAGGTCCTCTAACTCCGGTATCTCCCACGGTCAGGGGTCATAGGAGGACGCCTGCTGTTTGCCTTCATGACCCTGAGCCAGCAGAGAAAGAGGGTCCCACCATGCCCTGGGGCAGGGAGGGCCCGTGCACTGGAGAGAGGCTTTGAGGAGAGAGACTAGAGGTCACAGACGTCTGTTCGCCAACTAACCAGAACGCAGGATGCTTTATCCTGGTGCATTTGGCACAAGTTGTATTTTTGATGTGTAAGAATAATTCAGGTGATATCAACTGTCTGGAGTCAACAGACGGGGCTCGTGGGTCACCCTGTAGGAGGCTCTTTGATTTGAGGTATTTGGGGAAAGTGAGTTCCTTGCAGGTGGACGGGAAGTGAAGCGCTGAGCCAAGCCACTGGGAGGC
>NW_007832347.1:0-764 GCF_000696425.1 Galeopterus variegatus
TGAACTTTGGACTTTTGAATTGAAAGGAGTTAAGACTTCGGGGACAAAATGAATGTATTTTCATGTGAAAAGGACATGAGTTTTGGGGGGTCAGTGGTGGATTGAATGTTTCCCCAAACTCACGGAAGGTTAAATTGTGTTCCCCAAAGTTCTAGTTATTGGAGACTTGGCCCCCACTGTGACAGTCATAAGAGGGTAGGAAACCCCATTATGGTCATTGAAAGGTGGGACCTTAAAGAGCTGATTGGATTGCAGGACCCGCAGTAGTGGGTGGATTAGAAATGGGGGTCGGGGGCGTGGCTCTGCGGGCTCTGACAGGAGAGCACGTGACGGGCTAGTCTCTCCCCCCCCCACCATTTTCTGCCGTGGGAGACCCCGCATTGCCGTAAAGTCAACGGCAAAGAAGACCCTCGCCAGATCGTCCCCTGGGCTTTGGACTTCCCAGCATCCGAAACTGTGAGCAATAAATTTTGTTTTCTTATAAACCACCCAGTTTCAGGTATTTTGTTATGAGTGACAGAGATGGACTGTCCAGGAAACACATCTGGTGAAGACCTTGGTGGCAACAGTGGCACCGGGGCCTCACACGGCAGATGGCAGGGCACAGAGAGAGCTTCTCAGCTGGCTCCTTTTAAAGTCATTGGAACCACGGCCGTGGCCACCATTAATCTATCAACTTATCGCTCAGTGGACGGATCACTCTGTTCACTAGACACTGGCCTCACGACCCCATCGCCTCGGCAAGGTCCCACCTTCCAATGACC
>NW_007832348.1:0-764 GCF_000696425.1 Galeopterus variegatus
ACGATTTGGTCAGGCTCTTGTCTTGGAGCCAGTTCAGGGTCGTTTGGTAAACATTGTGTATGTGGGTTGAGTAAGTGCACCTGCACAGCAGCGCTGCTTTGGCTGGTGTTTTACTGCCTTGGGCACCTGCCCTGCGTGGCCATGTTTTTCCAGATCTGGAGCTTCCAAGGACCATGTGGCTGGTTGCCTAGCTTATACACCAGCATGAAGGGGTCTGGTGACCCAGCCTGTGTGTGAAGGGTTTGTGATCCAGTCTGTGAATGGGCTTGAGGGGTCTGGGAGCTCCAGATCCAGCCCTAGCTCAACCATTGGCCCAGTCATTGCAGGATTACTGGCAGGTAAAAGAGCTGCAAAAACTAGCATGGTCGCCTAGCTTTACAATTGGCATCACGAACAGGATTAATAGCTATACAATTGGCACTGAGAGGATTCCAGGCCTTAGCTGTAACTTAGCAGTAGCCAGACAAATTGGCATAGTTGGGCAGGATTACGCCACATTTAGCGTAGCCTGCAACAGGACTCTGAGCAGGTATAGGAGCTAAAAGCCCTTGGAAGAAGGAGGAAATGTGGCTATTTGTGAGTACACTGTGCCCTATGGCCACCATCCTGTTGACCGGGACCTGGTTGCTGCACACTGTACTGAAAGGCAGCATAGATCAAGTACTACAGTGCAAAACCCCTTGGGAGGGGGAGGAAATGTGGCTGTCTTTGAGCATGTGGTGCTTGGTGGCCACTTTTCTGCTGACCGGAGCCTGGCTTTTGCT
>NW_007832349.1:0-764 GCF_000696425.1 Galeopterus variegatus
GACAGTTTTATTTCTTCTCCTCCAATTTGTATGACTTTTCTTTTTTCTTGCCTTACTGCACTGACTAGGATTTCTAACGCAATGTTAAATAAGAGTGATGAAAGTAGACATTCTTGCCTTATTCCCAACCTTAGAGGGAAAATATTGTTTCCATCATTAACTATGATATTGGCAATAGGTTTTTTTGTGGATGCCCTATTTTCAGATTGAGGAAATTTCTTCTATTTCTAGTGTTTTGATAGTTTTTATCTTAAATTTCCTCAACTGCCTTTTCTGCATTTATTGAAATAACCATATGGATTTTCACCTTTATTGTATTAATATGGTGAATAACATTGATTTTTTAAATATATGGTAAATTTTGCCAATGCATTTTCTGCATCTGTTGAGATTTTCAAATAATTTCTCTTTTTTAGTCTGCTGATTTGGAGAATTGCATTGATTTAATGTTGAATCAACCTTACAATCCTTAGAAAACCCCTCCTGGGTATAATGTACTATTTTTTTTATATGTTGCTGGATCCAATTTGCTAATATATTGTTACAGTTCTGTGCCTAAGTATATGAATTTTCTTTACTTGTAATGCCTTTGTGTGATTTTGGTATCAAGATAATATGGGTCTTATAAAATTAGCCAGAAAGTGTTCCCTCCTATCTTCAGGAAAATACTGTGGAGAATTGGTGTTAAATGTTTGGTAGAGGGCCGGCCCGGTGGTGCACTGGAGAGTGCACCGCTTGGGAGCGCTGCGGCGCTCCCGCCAAGG
>NW_007832350.1:0-764 GCF_000696425.1 Galeopterus variegatus
TGTATGTTGATTTTATATCCTACAACTTTACTGAAATCATTTATCAGCTCTAAGAGTTTTTTAGAGTCTTTAAGTTTTTCTCTATATAGGATCATGTCATCTGCAAATAGGAACAGTTTGACTTCATCTTTTCCAATCTGGATGCCCTTTACTACTTTCTCTTGCCTAATTGTTCTGGCTAGTACTTCCAATACTGTGTTAAGTAGGAGTGGTGAGAGTGGGCATCCTTGTCTTGTTCCTGTTCATTTTTTTAAAGATAAAAAACGTTTATCAGCTTAGGAAGTTCTCTTTTGTTAAGAATATTTATCATGAATCAATGTCTAATTTTATCAGACAATTGTTCTTCATGTATTTAGATAATCGTGATTTTCTCCTTCAGTCTGTCAAAGTGGTGAATTATATTAATTGGTTTTCTAATGTTAAATTAACTTTGTGCTTCTGGGATAAACCCAACTTGATTGTTATGCATTTTTTTAATACACTGGAAGATTCAATTTGCTAACAATTTGCTTAAGATACTAATATTTGACCTGTAATTTTCTTTACTTACATTGTCCTTGCCAGGTTTTGTTATCAAGGTATCAAGGTGTCATAAAGAGTTAAGGAATATTCCTTTTTTTCTATACCCAATTTTGAGTAAGATTGGAATTATTTATTCCTTATAAATTTGGTAGAATTCACTGCTAAAACCATCTGGAGGTGAAGACTTTTCACTACTAATTTAATTTTCTTTCTTTCTTTTTTTTTTTTTTTTTTTTTTTTTT
>NW_007832351.1:0-764 GCF_000696425.1 Galeopterus variegatus
TTTGCACAAAATTGTTTTTTGAGATGCTCTGAAGTTGTTCATGGAGGGGGTGAATACGGGCGGCACATGCCCCTGGGTGGCAGATGAGTGTACTTCCAAAAGTTCATGGAAAGATTCGGATTATCTTTCAATTCTATTTTTCCACAATGTTTGGAAGTGCCCTTGTATATCTTTTACTTCTTATGACAGAGCAGAACTTGGAGCGCTGAGCCCCTCAGTCAGAAGAAGGTCTGGTTCCCATGCTCTGTTCTGGGATGAACCACTGAATGTCTCCCTACCTCATGCCCCCTCCACTAAAATGAGGCAGGCCATGACTCTAATCTCTCAGGAATGTAACATGTAGAGGTCACACTTGAAGAAGTGGCGTAAAGGTAACATTTAAAGAAATGGGGGTGGCTTTTTAAAGAAAGGTTCTAAGGAAACAGCAGGTAAGATGAGTGATAAAAACCTCAAGCAGCTTAATACGGGTAAAAATAATTTAGGATGAACTCACAGCTAATAGATATTTCTTAAATGCTGTTTCCTGTACTGTGTTTATCTTTGATGAATCTAATACAGCCTAATACTATATGTATGCAGCACAGCTCTGCAATGGGCTCTGGAAGTCAGGGTTAGAAAGAGTGGAGAGGTGAGAGAGAGGATGTTTATAGCTCCTTTGGGAGTTGGATGGTAGCAAAGAAACTAATCATGGCCTTTTCCCTTTCCTAATGATAACTAACCCAATGAGAGCCTGCCCACATCAGAGGCGATTTATATTGTCGTGC
>NW_007832352.1:0-764 GCF_000696425.1 Galeopterus variegatus
ATAGTATCCATAAGATATGCCTAAGATGTATATGTCTGTTTAGTGCAGGAAATAGAAACCATTCAAGATATATTAAGCCCAAATAGATTATTAAAAATATAATTTTTATAGGGAATTAGGTGCTTACACAATTGTTGGAGAAGCTCTATATCAGGCCTCATGGCTAGGAAAACATTTCAGATCTGATCTACCTGGTAACTGATGCTGAATGTAAGATGGGGAATGAGGGGCCACCACTGAAAAGTTTTAACCTTTTCATCCTTTTTAGTGATTTCCCTATTTTATTCAGCATGTGATTAGTTGTCAAAACAATGCAAAGATCCAAATCAGATGGGCGCTTGAACTTGTCTTCATTGAGAAACATGCCAGAAACTGTCCTCTCTCAAAAGTGGCTCAGTGAACTGTTTTCAGTATATAGCTTTCTTCTTATGAAATACTTTGTACATTCCTCTTGTTCTCAATGTATCTCTAAACCAGAAACCCAACAGGACACTATCTTTTGTTTATCATATGATATTTAACCTGGTATATAACACCATGTGCACCTAAAGCACTGTGTAAATAATAAGTAATAATATTTATGTCCTTCAGGAGAAGGCTGAAAACTTTTCTACTTAATTGAGTTCTTCTGTTTGTGCTTTTAATGTTTTATTTATCGCGTGCTTTCTTGGAAGGATTTTTCTGTTTATTGTTATGGTTCTCTTTCTATTTCAGCACTGGAAATAGCTTCTGTCTTGTGTTGCCCTTTTCTTTGAAATTTTGTT
>NW_007832353.1:0-764 GCF_000696425.1 Galeopterus variegatus
ACAGTATGTCACAGTGTAGGAACTTGTGGACATCCCTTTCATACCCTAAACTGCCCTTGTGTCCAAGAGATGCAGAACACAGAGGAAAGGCATGGTTTCTACATGTCTTTCAAAGTCTCAAAGAGGAGTACTCCATTATCAAAAATTTCAAGTACCCACCACCTCTCCAGAAGTTCTAAAACTAAGGCCACAGAGTGGTAGAAAATCTTGGGTAAAGGCTCAAACAACCTTTGCGATACCAGCAGTCCTATGTTATCCTTGCATTCTTCTCCCTTGAGTAAGACAGGACTTAGTATTAAATACCCAGCACCCAGGCCATAATGAGATACCTTCTGATTCTGATGTTATATTAAGAAAGCCTTGGTAAAAACCTAATGTCAATTATCATCTCAAATATCAAAGTTAAGACAACTGGCCACAAAGTTAGGAGAACTGGCCTCAGCTCAAACTCAGAGGAAGGTGCAGGAGGTAGATTGTTGAACAGGATCACTTCATGAGTCTGCAGCCGTCCTTTTTCAAAGCCACTGAAATGCCACCATGAAAGATTCATTCCTTCAGAGTAATATTTTTCTTATTATGAAAATTCCCTAGACCTGTAATCAGCATTAGCCCCTGTCGGGAATGATTAATTCATAGCATGAATTGGATTAATCCTATGACTCTGCCTAACAACCCACCAGAATCTGAGCATGTAGGGGACAGAGTGGAGGAGAACAGTAATGTGGACTCAAGGACCTGTGCAGGGCTGGTCTGGAGGGGGGCCC
>NW_007832354.1:0-764 GCF_000696425.1 Galeopterus variegatus
TCAGTGGTTCCTTGCTGAAGTAAGTGATATTGTGTTGGGTTGTTGAGGTATGGGCAAGATCTCAAGCTCTTGTGAGAAGCACCTTAGTGCCCTATCTCTCCTTGACTAAAGTTGATGACCCTGGGTGGACTTGTTGGCACCCTAAGTAGTGTCATGTAACCCCAATAAGTGCACTGGGGTCTACTGACACTCCTCAGCTTGAATGGATGATCCTTGGAACGGTTTCTCTTTCCTTTTTCCTGTAGGCAGAGGCTTCTCCTGGGTCCTTTATTCTACTGGTTGGGAGGTGGGGTGGTAATGGATGGAAATTTTTTTCTGTACTTTATTTAGCTGTTCTGAGTTTCTGCTGTGATTGGCAGCTCCATATGTGTCCTTCTGTGAATCAATACAGTCACATGGGCTCTTCGAGTAGTTCCTGCCACAGGGTGTGTGGCTTCAGTGCCCACACAATTTCCCCTGTGGATTAGGCTTCTGGCATGGGGATGCACTTGCTCACCTCCTTCCTCTTTCCTCCTGCCTGGTAAAACACAGAAACACCTGGATCTAGGCAAGGTGGAACTGATGATGCCCAGGGTGGATGTCAGCAGGGAGTGGGATGGCCTCAAGTGTTTCTTTTTTATATGATTTGACAATATCTGCCTCTTAATTGGGGTGTTAGGCTATTTACATATGTGATTGCTGATGTGGTTGAGTTTAAAGGCACGATTTTGCTATTTGTTTCCTGTATTTTTCCCCCCTTTGTCTTCATTTCTTCTTGTTTGGCC
>NW_007832355.1:0-764 GCF_000696425.1 Galeopterus variegatus
GGGCTCAGACTGTCCACTCACCCGAAGGGGAGACTGGCCTAACGGGCCCCAGCCATCCTGGGTGCCTCAAGCACCTCTGGTGGGACTGGCTGAAAAAAAAAAAAGAAAAAAAAATTGACGGGGCCCTGGGTCCATCCCGACCATGACCATCACAAGAAGTGAGCCCAGGGTAACTGTTGTCATGGATGGCCAACCCGTCTCCTTCCTCCTGGACACAGGAGCCACTTTCTTGGTCTTAAAGGAGTTTCAGGGCCCAATCACACTTAACATTTCCCCTATAGTCGAAGTAGGAAAAAACATATATACCCCCGCAGAACGCCTCCACTAACTTGCCATATTAAAGGCGTTCCTTCTCCTTTTTCCCTCAGTGTCCCGTCCCTCTACTAAAAGAGATATTCTCGCCCAGTTACATGTTTCCATCTCTATATCCCCATCCTCCTCCTCCGTAGCCTCATTCCTTTTAGCCCTCATTTCCAGCCTAGCGAAATACTTTAGAGCACAGATCCCAAATTACTTTTTATTGGCCCATCCACTGTATGCCCTTACAAAAGAGACCAAAATAAACCCCTATCATCTTAACCAGATAGGCCATTCCAAAAACCCCGCCAGGCCCTAGTCGTGGCCCCTGCTTTACACCTGCCTGACCTCACTAAACCCTTCTCCCTTTACGTACATGAAAGGGACGAACAAGCCTTGGGTGTGCTAGGACAAACATATGGCCCCTCCTTCACCCCAGTAACATACTTGTCCAAACAACTAGATCC
>NW_007832356.1:0-764 GCF_000696425.1 Galeopterus variegatus
GGATCCAAATAATTACCCAGCTTTTATAGCAACAACAACAAAAAACCCACAAAAAGAAAAAAGAAAAAAAATGATAAAACAAACAAAAAGTAAAAAAAATTAAAAAACCACACAAAAAAAGTTTTTTTGTCTTGTCTGACTCAACAAGCTGTTCTATTAAACTGTTCATCACTAACTGTTTCATAAACTTCAGTCTGGGATATAAGCAATTTTTTTTTGAACTTCTGTTCTTTTTTGGTTAGAGCAGCAATTTTTCTAACCTGCTCTAAAAAGTAAAATGTTCTCTGAATAGCCTATTTCAAGCCAAGAGACTCATTTTAATTCAGGAGTCTTAAATTTCTTTTGAAAAGCTAAATTTTATCATCTCCCCAAAACTTGAGATGTCTGGTAGGAATAAACACAGAAAGTCAAGTTCCTACGGGATATGGGAGTGAGTGTCTTAATCTGTTTTCTGCTGCTCTCACAGAATACCATAGACTGGGCAATTAGTAAATAAAAGAGATTTATTTGGCTCACAGTTCTGGAGGCTGCAAAGTCCAAGATCAAGGGGCCACATCTGGTGAGAGCCTTCTTGCTGCATTGTAGAACATGGAAGGCATCACATGGGGAGAGAGCACACAAGAGAGAAAAAAAGGGGACCGAACTCCCCTGATAACCACTCCTGAGATAATGGCCTTAATCCATTTAATCACCTCTTAAAGGTCCTACCTCTTAATACTGTCACAATGGCAATTAAATTTCAATATGACTTTTGGAGGGGACAT
>NW_007832357.1:0-764 GCF_000696425.1 Galeopterus variegatus
AGTCTTTCAGGAAAATTTCAGGGATTAGAAGAGAAAACTGAGAGGTTAGATCTGGGTCCCTGCAGGGCTCTGGCTTGGGAATCTATTCATTTGTAATGATGTCAAATGACAAAGGGCATGCATTTCCTAGTCAAATTTCCTTGTTTTGAAGGAATGAATACAAGTTAGTTACTTTTTCTCTAGTCTCTAGCTGTTACCAGCAAATTCCAACCCTAACCTTACACTTGGCTTGGTTAGAATGCTCTTGTAATTTCACCTGAATTTTTTTAAACCTTTCCTTAGATTTAAGCTTTAGATTACAAATTCAAAGTTTTGGAGGTTTTTGAGAGTCCTACTTTCCCAGGGGAAACACAGGCAGGAAAAGACAAACTGCCTTACACAGCAAATCTTTCTAGTCACGTGAAACCACAGAAAGGCAGAGCTGTCTTCACATCATGTCTTTGTCGTCTGGCAAACCGTGGAAGGGGTGAAGCAGCCAGGCAGACCAGAACACCTGTGGCCATTATGAAAACCAAAGCCACCCCCAGCCCTGCGTGCTTTTTACTTTGAATGTGCAGCACCTGTCAGCCGCACCTGAAAACCCAGCAATGGGGGACCTGGAGCTGGGGCTCAGATGAGTTGAATGAGGAATTGAAGGATTTTGTAATAAGCCCATTAATTCTATTGGATCAAGATATCTTCTAACTCCACACAGCCAAGCATAGCTGTATTTTTGTTTCACATTTTACATGGCATTCTATGCTTGCTTGAAAGTAGTGGTACAC
>NW_007832358.1:0-764 GCF_000696425.1 Galeopterus variegatus
CTGCAAAATGGTGCGGCCTCTATGGAAAATGATATGGAGGTTCCTCAAACAATTGCAGATAAATCTACCATATGACTCAGCTATCCCACTGCTGGGAATATACTCAGAGGAATGGAAATCATCAAGTCGAAGGTATACCTCTTACGCAATGTTCATTGCTGCCCTCTTTACAGTAGCTAAGAGTTGGAACCAGCCCAAATGTCCATCATCGGATGAGTGCATATGGAAAATTTGGTATATCTACACAATGGAATACTACTCTGCCATAAAAAAGAATGAAATACTGCCATTTGCAACAACGTGGATGGACCTAGGGAGAATTATATTAAGTGAAACAAGTTAGGCACAGAAAGAGAAATGTCACATGTTTTCACTTATTTGTGGGAGTTAAAAATAACTAAATAAATACACAAAAAAATGGGGTGGGGGGAGGGAAGAAGACACAACACTTACAATTCCTTGAAGTTGATACTACAAGTGAACAGAAAGGTCATTGTTGGGAGGGAGGGGAGACAGGGAGGAGGGAGGGAAGTTTCGGTAATCGGCCACAATAATCAACCGCATTGTATATTGGCAAAATAAAATTAAATTTCGAAGAAAAAAAAATAAAATAAAAGTGACTGTATTTTGTAGATATTTTAAAGATAGAGCCAGCACAATTTATTTTCACTGATATACTGGGCATGAAGCATGTACAAAATAAAGCAATCAAAAATAGCATCAAATTCTTTAGCCTACACATCAAGAAAAAGTGGAGCTGTCAT
>NW_007832359.1:0-764 GCF_000696425.1 Galeopterus variegatus
CACATTGAGAATCTTGGGGGTAAAAAAACAAAAAAAATCTGTGTGCCTCCCCTTCAAGACTGTAACCCCAATAGTTTCTCACTCTCAATCTAGTCCACAATCAGCCTTCAGCAACATGTTAAAATTGTTCTTAAAGTGTTTTTACCAGTTTATGGTTCCAACCATTGCTGTTCTAGTTAAGCCAATCTCAGCTGTTTTTCTGCATATTTGCCTGTATCTCCATGTTTCAGGTTAGTGCTCTGTCCTGTCACCTTAGTTCTCTAATGGGTCCAAGGAAAGTTGTTGATTTTTAGTTTATTTAGCTTTATTCTTGTAAGGGTGGGTGTGATAACATCCAAACTCTTTACATGTTGAAACTTAAACCAAAAGCAAAGAGTAGGAATTTTTAACTCTGATGAATTCTGATTAGTAATGTTTTTCTTTTATTGATTGTGCTTGTAGTGTTATTTCTAATATATTGTTGCATAAACGGAGGTCACAAAGAAATTCTACAATTTTTTTTTCTAAGCTTTACAATTTTATGTTTAGCATTGCATTCTGTTTTTTTGTTTTTTGGTTTTTTTTTTTTTTGTCTCATTCTGTATAAGGTTGCTAGGCTCCCTTAAAGGTTAAGTTCAGAGAATTCAAGTATTACTTCCAGTGCATTAGATTGGTTAAAATAAGTTATAAACTTAGTCCAGGTTTAAGGGGAAAGTATTATACAAGGGCTTGAATATAGGCAGTTATGATAAATTGGGGATCATAAACATAACAAACAACCAGAG
>NW_007832360.1:0-764 GCF_000696425.1 Galeopterus variegatus
ATCTGTATAGAAATATATGAGAAATATCTCATGAAAAACCTATACCTGGTATTGTACTTAATAAAGAAATATTAAGTGTTTTTCCCTAAGATCCGGAGCAGGGGTGTACAATTCCATTCCTCCTTCTCAACATGTAACTGGAAGTCCTAGAAATTGCAATAAAGCAAGGCAAATAAATAAAAGGAATTTAGATCGTAAATTAAGATAAAGTTCAAAAATATTCAAATATTTCCAAGTGAGAGAGATAGAGGTGAACAGAGTAACAACAACAACAACAACAACAGCAAAACGGATTGTACAAATAAAAATAAATAAATATCAACCTAATAAACCTTAATTCAAACATAAAAGTTGCATTTCAAAAATTTCCAACATATTGGAAAAGGCTTAAAAAATTTAAAAATGTTCAATGAATAAATTATGGCACAAAGACAAGTTCCATGCAGCTGTGTAATATTATAGTATTATAGCATCCATTTAGTCAACCATCTTACCTTTCATTGGCTATACACATTCTGGTAAATGCTAAATAAAAGAAACCATAGGTGAGGCTTTAATGTTAATACAGAAAATTCTAGAGGATTTTAAAGCAACTAATAGCAGTATGAATTGCTTTTAAGGATTAAAGGGATTTCTCAATGTTTAAAATTATCTTAGCCAAATGTGTTTGCATTTCACAAGTCATTACTTACATATAATTTTGTTCTAATTCAGAATGAAATGAGATTATGCCTCCTTAGTATTTGGATTTAATACTTAAAAAA
>NW_007832361.1:0-764 GCF_000696425.1 Galeopterus variegatus
CCTTTGAAAGTGAATTGAAAGGATGGAATAAACTATGGCCTTTTTATTTTTTGCCAAACCAGTCTTCTATGTGAACCGCTGTACAGCCAATCTGTACCTTCACAAGCTTCTAGGAGGCCAACAGGAGACTGGGCAATAGACTGAGCTTTGGACCATGCATGTAAATTATTCTTTCCAGTTTGAGAAATTAATTTTAGAAAAGGTCAGATGGAATTTATTATGTAATACATCATGGAATAAACACACACAATTTATCCTGTAAAGATATTATAGAGTCTGAAGAGCTTATCTATAAGCTTAGATAAATGCCTGGATGTAGACCCATGATTGTTTGCCATGGAAAACTATCATCAGGACAGGCCTAGCTAGCTTTACCTGCTCAGTTACTATCAGCAGGTATGCTCACATGAGTCACAATGTTGGCTGAAGCCTGTTCATTTTTTAAAGACAGCTATGGCCCTAGCAGGGGTAGTCCAAAGAGCCCCTATCTAAGAAGGCAATGGGTTCATTGATGAGCTGGTGCTGTATGCCCTCTACCCAAATGCTCGACTTCTGCAGAAACCCTAGGCCAGAATCATTTATTCTCCATCTCTAGTCCAATTCCTCAGTATTTCTAGATGTTGGTCCCCTTACTTGCTTAGCTTCCATTATCTACTTTTATTTCCCTGATATCTGATGGCCATGGATTTAATCCTAAACTGACAGCCTCCTGTTGCCTACCAGCTCTCCATCTTGCTAATGTAATCCTTGGTCCCTGCTTGTTA
>NW_007832362.1:0-764 GCF_000696425.1 Galeopterus variegatus
TTTTTTTTTGACATGGTATTTATGGATACTACTAGAAAACTCCCACTAAGAAAGAAGGATTAGTTTTCAATATCTTTCAAAAAACCAGCAAATGGTAAATGTTTATCTCTGAAAGGTAAAATTGAAGAGGCTGATGAAGAATGTGTAGAAGATTAGACAATCTAAATGGTGTAAAATCATACCCACTAAGATGGATAAACCTAAGGAGATTGTTCAGCTTAAATAAAGGAAAAACTGTCCTCAATTGCATAAAGGTCTTTACACAGAGAATGAAGGAGTATCTATTTACCATCCAAGAAAATACAATAGAATACTTATTTACAGGAGAATGGAAAATACAGAAAATATATAAGAAGCATTTATTACAGAGCTTACTTTCTCTATCTCAAATCATTAGTATATTATAGAAATCTGAATTTAAAAAGCAAGCAATACATGCAACGGCACACATGTAGCCAGGAGCATTGCATTACTGGATACCTTCAAAGAACCTAAAAGTCTAAATTATTATTTTTCCTGGGTATATACAGAAGTAACCTCGATAGCAGAAATCAGGGTGTGATTATATTTCCCAGAATACATGTTTACTGGTACACAGTAATTATAATGAGGGATTATTTTAGCATAAAAGAGCAAACTTCAAAAATGTAATTCTCTATACCTATAGATGGAGTTTTCTATCCTCTCAGTTATCTCCTGAAAGTACACTATGCTCTTGAAATATCAATGGGAATTTACTCACATATTTAAAATCTAACCTGGCA
>NW_007832363.1:0-764 GCF_000696425.1 Galeopterus variegatus
GAGGATCCAGAGGCTGAACTACCTCATTGAGGATAGAGATGCCATGAGCAGGGGTCCTGTACGATGACAATGACCACGTGGGTGTAGCTGGTCTTTGTATAGGGAAAAATGCTGATTTAGGGACAGGGTGTTCCAGGACAGATCTAAAGTTTTGGGAAAATAATAGTAGATCATAATGATTTGTGTGTCAGGAAAAAAACCGGTCATGAAAAATCCTGAGAAAGAAAAGTCCCCAGTGAAAAGAACCTTCTCATCTGCACATGAGGAAAGTTATTTCACTCTGTGTTGCCTGCAGTGAGAATGTGAGAAATTAGAGTCACAAAGAACAAAGCAGGAAATGACCCTGAGGGACATCTGGGAGTGAGCAGCACAGAGGAAACCTCAGATCCCAAGAGGAACCCCCCATCCCCTCGCTGCACCTGCTCCATGGGGCACAGGAGCTGGGTGGGCCTTGAGCGCCCCCTGCAGCCCAGACCCCTCCTGTATCCTGCAGGGAGGTTTGTGTCTGGGCTTACGCTGACTTCCTGTCACTGTTTCTCCTGCACAGTAAGACACGCCTGTGTCCTCGGCGGTCACAGAGCTCAGCTGCAGGGAGAATTGGTTCTTGGATGTGTCTCCAGTGATGGAGGTGAAGCTCTTGATGGACGGGTTATAATCCATACCACCACTATAAGTGAAGCTTCCCATCCACTCCAGCCCCTTCCCTGAGGGCTGGTGGATCCAGCTCCAACCATAACCAGGGGTTGTGATCGAGTCACCAGAGA
>NW_007832364.1:0-764 GCF_000696425.1 Galeopterus variegatus
TTAATTCTAACTCAGCAGATAGGTCTGAGTCTAGAAAATGCTCAGGGGCATTACTGGGGGCATTACTGAGGGCTTTGTTCCATAGATTTGCACTTGGTCTGCCTCCCACCCACATCCCGGTGAAGTTCTATGATGTACATGAAGTCTTTAAAACATATAACATTTAGATAATCATACTTAACATCTCATTCTCTTTGTCTAATTGGGCTAACTTCATCCAAAAAGAGGATCAGATGTCTTTTTAACGTTGCTTACATTCTTAGAAGTGTTAGTTTCCTTGCAGATGTCTTTATTACCTAAATGCCATTTTATTCAATAAAGATTTTATGGCACTTTATCCTTTTATCTTCTATTTCTTGGTCGTTTAATCAGTTGACCAAATTATTCTATTCCCTGAGCTCTCCACCTGTTTGAGTCACAACCCTTTCTATGGCCTCTAATCCCAAACCGTGCCACCAGCTACCCTAAGCATACTTGAGCTAAGTGGGGAGTGGGGCAACTCCAGCATCTGGACAGCTCCCCAAAGCCTGCATGGTAGGAAGAGACTCCAGGAACAGGATGCAGAGGAGATTCAAAATGAAGACTCCAAAGGGTTCCCCAGTTATCCCGAAGACCTGTGAACAAAAGGGGAAAACTGAGTCTACAAGCTCCATTAGCAGTTGGCAAGTGGCTATTTGTAGGTGTATACCTGATGAACAGTAAGCATCCAAGAAATATTTCATATTATTATTATTATTATTATTATTATTATTATTATTATTATT
>NW_007832365.1:0-764 GCF_000696425.1 Galeopterus variegatus
AAAGTAGAATACTAATTGCTAGCGGTTGGGGAAAAAGGAAATGGGAGTAGTTTAATGTGTAACATAGTTTCAATTTTGCAAGATAAAAAAGTTCTGAAGATTGCACAACAAATTTGAATACATCTAACACTGCTTAAATGTACACTTGAAAACGATTAAGATAATAAATTTTATAATATGTGTATTTAACCACAATTAAAAGAAACTCAATGGGCATTTTAACCATGAAATAGAACATTTTTATCATTGTTATTTGATATTATGCACATACTGTGCAAAGTAAGTGCATTCGTAATTAGATTGCCTTTTCCAATTGGACCAAAATTAGGATATTTCTAAGTAGAACAACAATTTCCTAAGTGCAAATTAGATAAGTGGACACACGTTTTCAGACAGAGCCCTTTTTAAACCATAGAAAAATTACACTGTGTTGCTTATCATCTCAAGAGAGGAAAAATGAGAATCAGTAGTTCTGCACAGAGTGACACTTGAACAGCAGTTTTTTTTTGTGGAGTTAAAAGAAAAGCAAAGTTGTATTTTGAATATTACGGTCATTGCGAATTAAATTACATGTTACTGAATCAGTTAGTTGGAAATTAAAGCATAAGAAAGCCTGATGAGTCCAGCAGCCGCTCGAGGTGGTTGAAGATCCCGCAGAAGTTGGGCAGGCTGCTCATGAGCTTCTTGTCGTTCATCAGCTGCATCAGGTCTATTTGTGGGGTTTTCCTTTCCTGAACAATTTTCTCTGGGATGATTTTTCTTTG
>NW_007832366.1:0-764 GCF_000696425.1 Galeopterus variegatus
CCCACTCTGTCTCAAGTTAGTTTTTGTTCGCTAGAAGCCAGGTTTATATTTTTAAGTAACAGTGGAAGAAAAAAATAGATTTGATCACTTTATTCCAGCTTCGTGCCATGGTTATCAATTGTTGAAGGGGAAAATGTCTCTTTAATGCAGTTTTCTGTATGCCAACACAAGAGTTTCGAGTAAAGACACATTGTAATCAAAATAGTTTCTCAACCTGGTATATGAGGGTACTTCAAAAAGTTTGTGGAAAAACAGAATTAAAAGATAGTTTGTATCTTTCCATACACTGTTTGAAGTACCCTCATATTATTAAGTGTCAGCTTATTCTAATTGGAATGATTTTAATTTCAAAGTCTTATTAATAATTAGCAAAAAAGAACAACTTTAAAAAATTTTTTCTTTAATGATAGATTGGTGAATTTCTTAGACTAGCATTGCCGTTCACTTTGATTATGCATTAATAACCTATGTATTTAAAATAATCCAGAAAGACACTATGAAAAGTTGCTGAAGAATCACAGATGGTGCATTTTTAAAGGATGTTAGCGAAATACTTTAATTAGAAATTATGAAATATGTAAAGTCATTTCGAATTATTTAGGGTAATAGAATTAATTTAAATTCATATACATCCCCAAAGTTGCTTCTTCTATCAAGCCTTTACTCACATTTTTTTTTTTAGAAAAATGAAGTGTATTTTCCTATTTGAAAAACACATTTAATACAAGGGTCCAGGGACTTAAACATTTAGGTAATTTAATGTG
>NW_007832367.1:0-764 GCF_000696425.1 Galeopterus variegatus
TTCACTCGGGCCTATCTCCCTGAACTCTACCTGTAATGCAATTTAATTTTCATTTAAATACGTAAGATTCCTTATTGAAAACCGTAGATGCTCTCTGTCAACAATGTTCTTTATTTTTTTTTAAGTGTTTTTTAAAAAGTTCCTATTAAAAAAATTAAAAGTATAAAGGAAAAAATAAACACCATGCCTAATCTCACCATTCAAAGATAACACCAAAAGCTACTATAACCTTTCCTATTGTTCTTGTGGCCTATATTTTCATTCCTTTTCCTTGGAAAATTTTTTCTCAAGTTTGTTTTTACTTCACTATTTGTGATATTCCATAGTGTTTCATTTTCTATTCACTTTTCTACAAAGGTTTTCTTTTTTTTTTCTCCTTTTTTGTCTTTTTTACTGAACAATAACAGGATCGCAACCCTCGGTGTCACGCCCGTACCGGGGACTGGCAACGGGATCGCAACCCTCGGTGTTGCACCCGCACCACGCTCAGCCAGTGAGCGGAAACCGGTCTCCACATGGGATCCGAACCCTCAGCGGGAGCGCTGCCGCGCTCCCAAGCGGTGCACTCTCCAGTGCGCCACCGGGCCGGCCCTACAAAGGTTTTCTAAATGGGGTTAATAATAGTATCTCCTTCATAGGGCTGTGATAAGGATTAAATGAATTGAAATACGTACGCTTTAGAACAATGCCTGGCACCTAGTAGATGTTCAATAAATGCTAGCTCTTATCATTATTTCTACTGAAGCTGGTTTCATTTTTCAACT
>NW_007832368.1:0-764 GCF_000696425.1 Galeopterus variegatus
ATAAATTGTTAAGTATACGGAAGAAAATGCTAAAAATGCAGTGGAACTATTGAGAGAATTTAGGACATTATGCTCTTTAACAGTGCTTATTTGGTGACTCACAATAGTTTTACAGAGATTTACTGAATTTTACAGGATTTACTGGATTTAACTAAAGTTCAAGTCTTTCTTGACATAAAGGAATATTTACCCAATATTGAATAATAATGGCAAAACATACCAGTGTGAGTTATATTTCCTCACCAATTTTATACAACATATAAAATTTGACTTACACTTGGAGCTCCAAGAAAAAGAAAATTTTACAAGCTAGCTAAGCAGGTAAAATGATTTATGTTGAAGTTAGAACTTTTTAAGATGTAAACTACTAATAATTATTTCATACATTTTTCTAACAAGAATCGACATGCAGAGATTTTAATTTTAATTAATATTGTTATGAAAATTGACCAAAAAACCATAATAAAAATTTATTGATAATGATAATATTAGAGTTACTTTTTAATTTGGCCCATACCCTTTTGAAATCAATGTTAATTTCTCTGAGTCTACACAAGAATTAGTAGATTTGCTTATCTTGGACAGATAGAGTTTGAATCTCATAAGCTATTTATTGAAAATTAAATCAGTTCTTCTATAAAAGGCGGGCCACTTTTGTCAATGTGAATACAAATATTAAAGTAAAAAACCTGGAATATAATTTAGCTAGTAGAATAGTTTTAGAATAATTTAGAGAAAATTGAATATGTGAATTTAATTTTGCA
>NW_007832369.1:0-764 GCF_000696425.1 Galeopterus variegatus
ATTAAAATATAGTTTTTAAACTTCCTCTGTAAAACAAATAAACACAAGCAAATTAAATGCCAATATAGTGGAGAGACAGAGCTCTCTAGTAGACATCATTTTATATACCTCTCATCCCTCAGTTTATGCTAACAAATCCTCACTTGTCCTTTCAGGAAGTGGAGGGAAAGTAGTGATACTTGGGAAAACCCTGCAAACACATTGGATTGCTTTGTGTTTTATAGGGCTGGGTTGCTCAGTAAGGAATCGTATCTTTTATTTATCAAGCAGTTGGCACATGGCCCAAGTCAGGACAACTAGAATCTTTCTCTAGGACTAGTTGTTCTTTGGAATTAGAGATTTTGTTTTTCCTGTTGGATTTCTAGCTGAAAGTACAGTGACTAATTTTAACCAAAATAATATACCTATTCCTTATAACTAAAAATAAAGTCCTGAAGAAAGTGTTGTTTTGCATTTTTAGTTTAAAGAATAAATGAAGAACAACGGAATGATTTTTATCTGCCATGTGCCACAGGATAACATAATTATCCGAATTTTCTTATTTAACATATATCCCTCAAACAACCTAATTGTTTCCTAATACAACATTAAAAATGTAATAAAAATAAGCCACTATCAAGTCGTTGCTTATTTTATATGTTAAAAATCTACATAAGTATATCATAAATGCATGTTACATATTATTGACCTTATCAGAAGCCCTTAACAGTTCCACATTATATCAAATTCTTTAATCATGCAGATGTGTCTTTCATCATCTTTTG
>NW_007832370.1:0-764 GCF_000696425.1 Galeopterus variegatus
GTTTAAACAATCTCAAAAAAAAGCAAAAAAGAATACTATCACTAATAAATGAATTCAGAAAGGCTGTGGGATACAAGGTAATGCAAATAAAACTCATTGAATATACTAGCAATAAACAATTGAAAAAATTTTTAAAGTCTCATTTAAAAGAACATCGACAATATAGCACTTAAAAATAATTTAACAAACTAAGTCAAAAGATTTCTATACCCCAAAATGTAAAAAGTAATTTATAAAAATTAAAAAAACCCTAAGTAAATGAAGATTTATCATGTTTGTGAATGAAAATCAAAATATTAAAATAGCCATCTTCTCAAGTCAATCTGTACATTCGATTCAATTCCAATCAAAATTCCATCAAATGTTTTCTAAGAAATTCTCAAGTTGATTCTACAAGTTGAAAGCAAGTGAAAGAGCCTAGAATATACAAAACAATATTGAATAAAGTCTTAAAAAATTGTCAGATTTATCCATCTGATTTCAAGATTCAAAAATAAAACCACAATAATCAAAATCAAACCTTTGTAGAATTTGTGTAGTACTGGAAAATAGATTGGAAATAGATCCAGACTTCCAATGTCAATTAAATTTGATGAGTTAAGGCAATTCGAATAGGAAAGTACGATCTTTCTAACAAATGGTACTGCATAGTTTGGAGTAGTCTGGAAAAAAATAAATCTTGGCTCCTTGCTCAAGTCATAACGCAAATTAAGGCAGGGTCATATACCTAAAAATAAAAGCTAACATTGTAAAGCTCCTAGAAA
>NW_007832371.1:0-764 GCF_000696425.1 Galeopterus variegatus
ATCCTTGTCCACAAATATGTTATTCACCTGCATTTACTTTATCAAGCATCACTATTTACTAGTCACACAGTCTCCAAATTATGCTAATCTTTCATTTTTTTTCCTTTTTTAACTTTCTGTGTCTTAAAATGGCAAGTAGTCATTGAACTTAGAAATATGTTTGCATCCAGGCAACTTTAAGAAGTGAAGCAATCGACAAAAGTTCCTTGGAAGCTAATTCAAAAGGCATTAAGATATTTCTGGAAAAGTATGCACGATGTTGAATTTGGTCAGATCAATTCGGTTCTTTCTTTAAAAAAACAATTTTATTGGTATAATTCACATAGGAAAAGCTGTAAATACTTGATGTACAACTTGATGAATTTGAGAATTATACCCCCATGAAGTCCTTACCACATTCTATGCCATAAACCTATTCATTACCTCCAAAATCTGGAATATCTTTGTTAAATTTTTGTGTGAGGTTTATGATAGTCTCATAAAACAATTTAGGAAGCATTTCCTACCCCTCTACTTCTTGAAAGGATTTATGTAATATTGTTGTCACATCTACTTTAAATGTCTGGTTCTGGAGTTTATTGGCTTGTTTGTTGTCTGTTCTTTGTGGGGAAAATTTGAAAAATATTTTTTAAGGTATAGGACTTCTCATATTTTCTATTTTGTTTCATCAAATATTGTTGTATCAGTTTTAATGATACATTTTAAAAAATGTGTCAATTTAGTCTAAGGTATGTATTTTATCTAATAATTTATGGCATAAATTA
>NW_007832372.1:0-764 GCF_000696425.1 Galeopterus variegatus
ATATCTACATCAAGATAGACAAACAGTCGTGCACTGCGTAATGATGTTTTCGTCAGGGATGGACCACATATATGACAACGGTCTGAGCAAATCGACAAGGTGTGTAGTAGACTACACCATCTAGGCTTGTGTAAGTGTAGTCTGTGATGCTCGCCCAACAATGAAATTGCCTAACAACGCATTACTCAGAGCATATCCCTGTTGTTAAGGGACACACGTCTATATATTAATGGAACAGAAGAGAGTCTGAAGATAGCCCCACACATGTGTAGCCAATTGATTTTCAATGCTGGTACAAAGGCAATTCAGTGGAGAAAGGATTGTCTTTTTAACTAATTAAGCTGGAACAATTGGGTTTCCATAAGTGAAAAAGTGAACACAAATCCATGTTTCATATCACATGAAAAAATATATATATATATTAAATATATTTTAATATCTACTTGTACATATTTGTGGGGTTCAGTGTGTTGTTTAAATACATGTGTATACTGCACAATGATTCATTTAGGGAAGATAGCATAGTTTTATACCCATTAGTCAACCTATATTATACGAAAAAATTAACTCAAAATGAATAACAGACCTTAATTTATAACCTAAAATTATAAAACTTTTAGAAGAAGGAAACATAGAATAATAGAATTTTTAAAAGGATAAACAAATTTGTTTGGTAAAACATCAAAAGCATGATTCATAAAAGAAAATATTAAAAAATTGAATTTTATCAAAATTAAGAACATCTGCTCTTCAAATACATTGCT
>NW_007832373.1:0-764 GCF_000696425.1 Galeopterus variegatus
TTTACCTCCAAGCAAAGGTTTTTCTCTAGATCCCAGCAGATGGTATAATCCAGACTGCCTTACTGCTGGCAGTCAAAGAACATAGTAGAGACTCAATGTTTTCTTGGAAAAAGGTAGGGAGATAAAGAAAACAAGACAGAGAAAATAGAAGACATGTTTCATATTCTGTCCTGACTATGAGACCAATGCCTGATTTTTGAGACGATCACATTCTATCTCAGGGTCTGAAGCAAACCTGAGTCCTAGAGGCACAGTGTTTGGGCACAAGCTTTTAAATTTCTTTTTCAGCTCTGGGACTTTTAATAATCACATTGAGTTTTTTTCTCTACATCAACCTGACTAATAAGAGTTTCCACTTTTCTCTAAATGTTCAGTTTTTAAAACAAGATCACCCTCCATGCCAGCTGTCAACCCCAGCTCACCGCAGTTGAACCCACCAGCTTGGCTCACATCTGAGGTTTGGGCTCACAAAGTGACCAAGTCAGAGCCAGCATGAGGCCATACCCTGGTGGAGACCATGGTGAGGTGGAGCTAGGGTGGGGAATTCCAGGACCTAGGGACAAGCCACTTGAATCCAAAGCTGAATTCCACAGTGATTTTCTTTCCCTTGTATCTTCTTCAAAATAACATAAAGAGAAACTAGATGTGGAACTACCATTCTGGTGGCACCTACCCATACCAAGCAGGAAGAACTTAAATTCAGATGTTTCACACACTAATGTTCTCTAGTCCTCAGACGTCAAATGGCTTTTACAGTTTAAAAT
>NW_007832374.1:0-764 GCF_000696425.1 Galeopterus variegatus
GAGTTCCAGTTTCTCTTGAAAAATTGTAGAATGTGGTCACTCACTCTGGATCTCCATTTTATCACGGCCTGGAGCTGTGGTACTGGAGTTTGTCACCTTGGGGTAGAAATCACAAAGAAGCAGGTGTAGTGATAAGCATGAAGGTGATTAGCCAGGGGCCTTTAGTCTAATCTTACTAGGACAGAGGATTTCCAGGCAGCAACCACTGAAAAGATCAGTTGGAACCAAACTGAGGGTATTTTGAAAACCAGGGCAAGCAATCTGGATTTTTATCTAATAGGTTCTTCCCATCATGTTCCCATAAAATATTTTTATGTTGTGACTTAAACTGAGGTGTTCTGAGGCTAAAATCAGATAATGTCAGACATCTTCAATTTGTTAAAAACCTAACTAATAAATAGGGGTTTTTCTTTCCATTTGGTTTGCAATTTTTGTATCCAAAATGTTTTTCTTAAACATTTGGCACCTACTGCTACTGTTCATCTGCGAGCAAATGTTAGTCCATGTCAATATATGCAAAAATAGCCAAGGATTATTTACCCCCAAATATAGACTTAGCTTGTTGGGTTTAGTCTAACAGCTTTCTTTTTCTGGAGAATTTGTCCTTATGGTTTATATTTTTTATTACATTCACATAGTCTTGTAAAAATATCACTCCTAGTTTGAATGATTAATATTTCATGGTTTTCTTCAAAAAGCACAATATTTCACTAAAGGAGAGGGAAGGAGCTAAGATATTTGAGCTCCAACTGAGTGCCAGATGC
>NW_007832375.1:0-764 GCF_000696425.1 Galeopterus variegatus
TTTTTACATTTTTATATATGTATAAAAGATATTAATACCACTTAACATTGTAGTAAGGTTTCAAGGAAATAATGTAAGCCATATCTGACCACTTCTGGTTTTAACATTAATTCATTTCTCTTTTTTTTTTTTTCTTGATGTTTTATAAAGATAATCTCATAAGATATCTTCTATGCTTCCCTGAATATTGAGGTAAGCATTCTGCTAGGCAATTTACCTTAGGTGTTATATGTTAAGAATTTCTGCTCTAACCATGATTAATATTTTAGTATAATAATAATTAGTTGCAATTTTAATATTTCAAGCTATAGAGCCTATCTTTCCAAATCCCTTTACTTCACAGCAAAGTGACAAAGTATACAAGCTATTTGGTTACATTTATACTGAAATGCTGGATTGAGGAACAATATATTGTCCTCCTTCTCAATGATGGGTTCAATCAATTCACTTTTTTTCTGTCTTCTCTGGCTTATTGTATGTCTACATGTAAGACATTATCTTGTTTTACTGTTAACATCCAAATATGTTTGGCACATCACTTGCTTCTCTATTAACCTGACAAAGGATCTCAATAATAAATTCGCTTTAACAATCAAAAATGATGGTAATTTCTGCCAAGTTGTTATCTTTCAAACTCCTTGGATAGTTTTAGTTGTTAATGTTTTGATGATTACTTATTTATGGTTATTTGGCTTTCCCAATTTGAAAACCCAAGTGTCTAGTTTCAGCTTTTCACCATGTTAGAATATTTCTTATAACTTGTT
>NW_007832376.1:0-764 GCF_000696425.1 Galeopterus variegatus
ACACACACACATATATACTTTATGCAGTCAATTCTTAAGTTTCTATACTTTTAATTAAAGATTGACTATTTAATGGGGACGATTTTCTGTCTTTGTACCCCATTCACAATTTTTTTATTTTATTGAGGCACCAAAGGGATTCCATACATTTATAGTGTCTTGCTTATTAGTGAGAATGTGTAGAATAGCCTGTGGGGGTTGACGGAGGAAACTGAGCAGTGATGGCTTTCACTGGTCTGAATGGTTGAGGTTTAAGTACAAGCAGGAAGGGTCTCCTTAAGCTTGGCTTAAATGCTGAATTCTCCAAATGGAGAGCACTGTACCATCTGCTTTAGGCAGCAGATTTTAGTGATCATTGTTTATTTGATTCTGTATAATGCCTACTCATATAAGAGAAAGAACGATTTTCTTTGTGTCTTTGACTTAGTGTGGAGGGATAGAGGAATTGCTCCATAATAGAAAATTAAAGTAGAGGGCTGGCCCCATGGCTCACTCAGGAGAGTGCGGCGCTGGTAGTGCCAAGGCTGTGGGTTCGGATCCTATACAGGGATGGAGGGTGCACTCACTGGCTGAGGGTGGTGTGGATGACGCCATGCTGAGGGTTGCGATCCCCTTACCGGTCAAAAAGAAAATTGAAGTGGAATTTTGAAAATTAGACCTTATGTGTTTATGGTTAAAATTTGAAACAGTCATTCCCTTGATTCAGATGGATCTCTCTATATGTGAACAGTTATAATCATTAGAGTTTTAAAGTTAGTTTTACT
>NW_007832377.1:0-764 GCF_000696425.1 Galeopterus variegatus
TGACCCAGCCCAGTATCATTCACTCCAGTAAGGAGCTACCATGTGCCCCAGCACCTAGGTCATGAAGGCACTCACAGACAATTCTAACACTGAATACACTCGAAGAAATCACACAAAGACTATATTACTGCATTCACGCTGGAACCAAACCTAAAACACCTATGCAACTGACACTATAGAACATATCTATAGAAAAGAGTCTCTCCCTTCAAAAGCTACTCCAGAGTATTAGAAGAAGTGGCTATTCCACAAGATGTCAGGAATCAATGTAGGGATATGAGAAATGTGAAAAAATAAGGAAACATGACACCCCCAAAGGAATACAATAATTCTGTAGTAGCAGACCACAAAGAAAAAGAAATCTGTGAAATGCCCAAAAAGGAAATCCAAATAATAACCTTAAGGAAAATCAATGAGATACAAAAGATAGACAACACAATAAAATCAGGAAAACAATTCAGGATCTGAAGGAGAAATTCAACAGAGACAGATACCATAAAAAAAAGAAGAAGAAAAGCAGAAATCTTGGAACTGAAGAATTCATTAAATGAAATAAAAAATAAAACCAAGAGCTTAAGTAATAGGCTAAATCAAGCAGAAGAAAGGATCTCTGAACTTGAAGACAGGATTTTTGAATTGGCCCAATCAGACACAAAAAAGAAAAGAAAAGAACATAAAGAAAGCTTCCAAGATCTAAGGGACATGGGTATATACCCAAAGGAATGGAAATCATTATGTTGAAGGGATACCTGCACTCCCATGTT
>NW_007832378.1:0-764 GCF_000696425.1 Galeopterus variegatus
GCCTGTTCAGCTTCTTTGCCCATTTTTTAATTGGGTTACTTGTTTTTTTTACTGTTAAGTTATTTGAGTTCCTTGCATATTCTAGATATTAATCCGCTACCACATGCATAGTTTACGAATATTTTCTCCCATTTTGTAGAGAAAGGGGAACCCTCCTACACTGGTGGTGGGACTGTAAATTAGTGCAGCCATTATGGAAAACAGTATAGAAGTTCCTCAAACAACTACAGATAGAACTGCCATACAATCCAGAAATCTTGCTGAGTATATACCCAAAGAAGGAAAGGAAATCAGTACATCAAAGAAATATTTGAACTTCGATGGGATGGAAATCATTACATCAAAGGGATACCTGTACCCCCACATTTATTGCAGCTCTATTTACAACGCCCAAGAGTTGGAACCAACTTAAATGTCCATCAACAGATGACTATATAAGGAAAATATGGTATATCTAAGCAAAGGAATACTACTTTACCATAAAAAGGATGAAATTCTGCCATTCTCAGCAACACGGATGAACGCAGAGAAAAGTATGCTAAGTGAAGTAAGCCAGGCACAGAAAGAGAAATGCCATATGTCCCCACTCATAAATAAGAGCTAAGAAAATTAATAAATAAAAAGGAAAGATACAGCAATCACAATAATTTTGTTGAACTTTCAAAAGGAGAGAACAGAACTGAGTCCCCAGAGCTGGGAATGAGGGAGGCAGAGGAGGGGTTAGCGAGAAATTGGTAAAGGGCCACAAAAAAATGATTACACTG
>NW_007832379.1:0-764 GCF_000696425.1 Galeopterus variegatus
AAAATAAGTCCTATTGCTGTATAGTCAACCCAGGAATCTCTAATTAAAAATCATTTATTGCTTGTTACCAAATGACTAGAAGAGAGGTGACCAAATGTGCACATCACAAAGAAATTAAGTTTAGCAATGATGACTATACTATTACCCTGAATAGATAATCACACATTGTATACATGTATTGAAATATAAGACTGTATCCCATAAATATGTATAAACAGTATATTTCAATTAAAAAAATTTAAAAGAATAATATTTCATAATGCAAGAATTCCAATTTTTAGCCTCTACTCCAAGCCTGGGAGTGTGTAAATGGAGATTCGTCACCGCATCATGCTCTCAATAAAAAAATTTACACTACCTGAATGTTCATTGTTAGTGTAATGAACATTCACATTCTGTAGCATGAGTAGGGAAGATGTATGTGTCTGTGTGTTTTTTTCTCTTCTTATTGTAACATAGTTGATTGTATGGATCTGTGGGGCACAGAGATTAATATCTATAACTGTGTACAGTATGTGATGCTTAAATCAGGTTAATTAGTGTACTCAGCATCTTACAATGTAATCATTTTTTGTGGCCCTTTACCAGTTTCTCCCTTACCCACCCCCACCTCTGGTAACTTCTGTTCTGTACTCTGCTTCTGAGAGTTCAACATATTCTTGTTATTGTTGTATCTTTCTTTCTTTTAAAAAAAAAAAAAATTTATGGGGCCGGCCCGGTGGCGCACTGCTATAGTGCGAGGGTTCGGATCCCACATACAGACC
>NW_007832380.1:0-764 GCF_000696425.1 Galeopterus variegatus
CATCCTCTCTACCCTTGCCACTCTCCTCCCTTCACTTGGAGCTTGCCATCTTTTTTAAAAAGAACTACCAAAGATAATTATTTTTGTGTGATGGCTCCAAGAGAAGAACAGCTCTCTGAAACACTCTAGAAAGGCCAAAGCTATTCTTCACAGTTGGTGGCTGAAACCAAAGCTGTAAAAAATATAATTTGCTGTGATTTAAAATAAAATTAAAACTAAGTCTATATCTCAGAAAGAAGGTGTATAAGTTTAGGGCTTTTAATTATCTGTCAGGTTCATATTCTAACAAGAATTCCTCATCTGTTTTAGCAAAAATAGCTCTGTGTGCAGATAGAAATGGTCTCTTCGAGTCTCTACAGGAGTGAGAGGTTAAGACTAGTTCTGTGACCAAGCAGGCTAATCAAAACTGGGCCATTAATGCAAAACCCACAAGCCAAAAGTACAATTCACACATTGTAGTAACTGTGATCAATTTTTCTTTTTAGTCTTAGAGTGATAAATTCACATTATAAATGGAATTTAGAAATATTTTATGTTCTAAAAACAAGAACAAAGCCAGTTTAAAATTAGCTCATTTTTTTGTTTAGAGTGATTATTTATGTTTTTGACAAAGGTAATTGTTATGCTAAAAATCATTAATAATTAAAATTAAACAGAAAGAACAAAGTAAGAGTGACGTACTATCCTCTTCTGCTTTTTACTGGCAGAAAGTCCTTTATTTTCCACAAGTTTATCATATTTCTAAACTAATTATGTTAATTTAC
>NW_007832381.1:0-764 GCF_000696425.1 Galeopterus variegatus
TCATAGTTCTGGAGGCTGGAAGTCCTTGAGGTCACCATACTGGCAGGTCTGGTTTCTCTTGAGGCCTCTCTCTTCGGTGTGCAGATGGCCACTGTCTCGCTGTGTCCTCACATGGTTGTCCCTCTCTGCACGTATCCCTGGTATCGCTGTGCATCCAAATTTCCTCTTCTTGTAAAGACACCAGTCAGATTGGATTGAGCCCACCCTAACGACCTCATTTTAATTTAATCATCTTTTTAAAGGTCCTATCTCCAAGTTACATTGTGAGGTGCTGTGGGTTAGGACTTAGACACATGAATTTGGGGGAGGAGAGGGACACAGTTGGGCCCAGAAAAGATGTGTGAAGTTTGAACTAACTGAAGGAATCATCTAATGTTTGTCTTAAAAATAAGTCATGCTTGTTAGATGTTGGAAAGTTTTATCCTATGTCAAATGAGTCTATCCATCGAGGAACGGTGATCAGAATGTTATTTCTGCTCTGCCTTTGACAGAACCAACAAGTTAAACTTCCTAAACATGAAACAAAAGGAAAAATTCCTCTTATAGGAAAAAAAAGATTGATCTCTGAAATATGAAAATGTTAACAAAGAATGAAGCTCATTCACAGCTGTGAAATAAGTAATGGATTTAATCTGGCATTCATTAAAGAAATTGAGGCTACAGTGCTGATCCTAATTAAAATAAAATTAATCTCAGTGTCATACGGTAAACACTGACAGGAAGCAGCATGTCCATGGTTATTTCTTTACAGCTTTCATTAACCC
>NW_007832382.1:0-764 GCF_000696425.1 Galeopterus variegatus
CCCCAACGCCCCTGTGTTTTATTGCTTCTTGGCTGTTCTCACACCTTCTTGAAAGGAGGAAGATATCCACCCGATATGAAATTTCTATTTGGCAGGGTTTCTCTTCAATTTTCACCAAAACCCTCCTCCTCGGAACTCTAAAGTTAAACAAAACACTCAGGACCCCTGAAGGAAAAAAGAGCTTCCAAACACCAGATTTCTCTTTCGCCCTCATTATGATAAAGGCTGTGTGGTACATTCCATCCTCGCTGCCATAGCTGCCTGTGGGTGAGCTGTTGCAGGGGAGTCAAGCTTTGAGCTGGCACGGCAGGTGCCACTTAGCACTGGCCTAAGCCATGGTCCCAGCAGGACTTGTTTAGGAGCTGCCTTCTCAAGCTCGAAGCCTGGTTAAAGGCGAGACTTTTAATTGGGGGAAGAAGTGGGGTAAGACATGGGGGCATTTATTGAAGCCAATCAGGAATGTGCTTCTGATTGCCCCTTTTCTGTCACAGAAATCAGGCCCTGAGTCTAAAACCTCACAGATCCCGACCAACTTACATCAGAAGCGGGGTGACTTACACCATCCCAGGCACAGATGGCCAGTTGAGGGGTGTCCTGAGTGCCCTGTCTTCTTCTACCTACAATGGGGAGGGGCTGGCCTTCATGCAGTATCTACTCTGGAAACTTCCATAGAGACTGGCACTGGTATAAATGGAGCAACTACAGAATGACCTCTGACACCACTCTGTGAGGGAGGGGTAAGTCTCAGTGGTCCAGAGAGCACT
>NW_007832383.1:0-764 GCF_000696425.1 Galeopterus variegatus
CTTTCTTAAACACCATATGATGCTAAATTGGAGACTTTTTCCCACTGAACTTACAGATCCTTCATGAAAGCAACAGGTCTAAGTGTGTTTGGATTCAGCATGGTGCACCTCTCATGTGCCATCTTTGATGCTGTAACAAATAAATCCTCCTTTTGGCTGCAGTCAGGACCACTTGATCCCCAGACTTGTACTGTCTTCAATTACAGTTCTCCCTGCCATCTTCATCCCGGTCCCATCTATCATCAGCTGCCATCTCTATGGCCTTGGTGTTCAATCCAGTCAGCTTAATCAGGTCCTGATCTATTTATACTCTTGGAAGCTTTTCAACTCTTTCTTTATTAATGTTTTTGTCCCATATTTTAAAAAAAAGAAAGCATAACAAAACAAAAAAACTGTTCATCGAGAATTTTATACTCACAAAAAAATATATTATGAATAAAGATTAAATAATAATACTCCAGAGCTGACCCCATGGCTCACTCGGCTGAGTGTGGTGCTGGGAGTGCAGTGGCGCTGGGAGCGCCAAGGCTGCAGGTTCAGATCCTATATAGGGATGGCCGGTGCACTCACTGGCTGAGCACAGTGCGGGCGACACCAAGCCAAGGGTTCTGATACCCCTACCAGTCACACACACACACACAAAAATAATAATAATAACATTCCAGATGAATAAAAACAACCAAATTGTTGCTAGCACACAGACATGAGAAATACTAAAAGAATTTTTTCAGGCTGAAAACAATTAAGCTCAGAAAATAATTTCA
>NW_007832384.1:0-764 GCF_000696425.1 Galeopterus variegatus
TTCAAAAGATGATATGTAGCCCAATACAATATACTATAATGGAATTGAAAAAAAAAAAAAAACTTTAGGTATTAATCAATTATTTAAATAATTTCCTACACTTAGATGTTGATAACAAAACTTAAAACTCTAAGAGTCTATTTGCATGAAAAAAGTGACAATAATATTAAATTCCTCCTAGAATTGTTTTAATAATTAAGTGAAAACATTCATGTGAAGTGAGTCTAAAAGTTAGCTAATATTCAATATGAGAGAAGTAATAAATACCACTGCCTATGAATCTGAAAGATTGCAGTAAATATTTCTTACCCTATTTCTGTAGCTCCTTGATCTTAATAGTTTTTATCTCATTGAATGTTGCTTTTAGTCCCTCAGGGACTACGTTTACTGAAAAAATTACATATGTTTTATGGTTTCCCTGTGTTTGATCAGCACTGTCATGTTCACTAGAGCAAGAATGAAAAGTATAAAACTGGAAGAGCTGCTGAGGATAAAATGGCAGACCAACAGGAATTGCTGTCTTCCCCCAGAATCCCCCCATCCTCAACCTCATTCCAGTAATGTCTTTAAGATGGAGGAAAGCTTAAAATTGGAAAACCTAGTGAAAGCCTGAAAGAATCCTCCAGGGAGACAAAACGTATTGTATTGTGGAAGAGGGGCAGGTAATAGTGGGAAAATATTTTTAGTTGTATTCTTTTTTTTTTTTTACTTGCACTTTCTCTGAGAGAATCATCACTTGCCCCTTTAATACAGGAAAGGATAAA
>NW_007832385.1:0-764 GCF_000696425.1 Galeopterus variegatus
TAAAGGTTGAGAAGTCCCATGATCTGAAGTCAGCAAGCAGAGACCCTGAAGACCTGATGGTGTAGTTTCAGTCCAAAAGCCAGCAGGCCCCAGACCAAGAAGAGCTCATAGTTCAGTTTGAGGCCAAAGGCAGGAAAAAAACCAGTGTCTCAACTCAAGCAGTCAGGTAGGAAGAGTTCCTTCTTATTCACAGGAGGGTCAGTCTTCTTTTCTATTCAGGCCTTCAACTGATGGATTGACCTTCACGGTCACCCACAGTAGGATGGCCAATTTGCTTTACGCAGTTTATCAATTCACATGTTAATTTCATCTAGAAACACTCTCACAGACATACCCACAATAATATTTGACCAAATATCTGGGTACCTTGTGGCCCAGTCAAGTTGACACATAAAATTCACCATAAAAGGGAGTGTTCCTTATTTTTTGGAACATTTTGGGTAAGATTATAATTACTTCTTCTTGAATGTTTGATAGAAGCTGTCTGGGCCTGGAGTTGAATTTGTGGAAAGATATTGAACAACAGACTCATTTCTTTAATGATTATAGGAATACTCATGTTTTCTACATTTTCTCTAGTTGATTTTGATAAGTGATATTTTCTAATAATTTGTCCAAAGTTTTTATTTCTTGACATGAGATTTCCTCATATTTTAAAATAGCCTAAAGTCATTATGTACTGTTTTATTTATTTTTAACTATCTGCCCCAGCTATGACAACCCCTTTTATCATTTGTGATATTGGTTTTATGTACTTTTTCTTT
>NW_007832386.1:0-764 GCF_000696425.1 Galeopterus variegatus
TCTTGATTAAACTGTGAGCCATTGCAGAATCATAACAACTAGAGGTGAGATGATAGTGGGGTGTGCGTGTATGTGTGTAATATGTGAGGTATTATTTAATATTTTTTTCTGAAAACCTGCTTGAGTCCAATTTTTTGAAGATGATAGATTTTCATCGTTATTAAAGGTCATTCTAGCATACAGAATTGATATATCTTTGGTCCTTATAGGAGATGAGTTAAGTAAGAGTTTTAGCATGCTTGGCTAGTCCTGAAAATATACTACCTGTTTCAAAATGTTGAATTACCTCTGAGGCAAAGAGACTCTGGTCTAAACATCAGAAAACGTAACACTTTTAATCAGAGAAAAATTACCCTTTCCTTTTTTCAAAACAGAAAAGATCATTTCTTGACATGCAGCACAAGATCCTTTTGAATGAGACCTGAAAAACAAAGATTCTCTTTATGTGAAGATTTGCAATTTTTCAAGATTCTAAACAAAAAATATATAATATTGAAGACTAGTATTCTTTCCTTTTACAGGTATGAGCTAATTCAAGTTACTGAATCAGAAGCAACTGCTTCAAAATATTTTTACATTTTTAATGTATTTAGAAATAAAAATAAACACGTCCTCAGTAAGTGAGTTGCACAAGAAAACCTATAAAATAAATCCAAAAGCGTCAGAGCAAATATTCCTACTTTTCTGTAATACTCTATTTCTGAAGTTATGAAAGTATAATTATTAATGCATTTTATCCCCAAATTTTCAGTGACTAGAATTAT
>NW_007832387.1:0-764 GCF_000696425.1 Galeopterus variegatus
AGTTTTGGGAGATTTTGACTTTCAAGAAATTGGTTTATTACATCTAGGTTATCAAATTTTTCAACACAGTGTTGTTTAACATATATCTTCATTGTCCTTTTAATGTCCATGGGATCTGTACTTATATCTCCTCTTTTATTTCTTACATTAGTAATTTGAGTCTTCTGTCTTTCTTCCTCAGCCTGGCTAGAGACATCAATTTTATTTATCTTTTTGGAGAACCAGCTTTTGGTTTTTTGGTTTCTTTTGAATTCCTATTTTTCATTTCATTGATTTCTGCCATAATTTTTATTGTATCTCTTTCTTTACATGCTTTTGATTTACCTTCCTCTTCTTTTTCTATTTTCTAAGGGAAAAGCTTAGATTACTAATATTTTTTTCTTTACTAATATACTCATTCAATGTTATACACTTCCCTCTAAGTGCTGATTTTGCTGCATCCCACAGATTTTGATAAGTTGGATTTTAATTTTCATTTAGTTCAAAATGTTTTTTAAATTTCTCTGGAGATTTCTTCTTCGACCCATGTGTTACACAGAAGAGAAGATTTGGAGTTAAGCTATCAATTCTTCCATAATTGATCTATAGGTACATTATAATTCCAATCAAAATTCCACCAAGCTATTTTGTGGGTATCAACAAACTTGAGTCTAATGTTTATATAGAGAAGCAAAAGACATGATAATGAAAAAGAAGAAGAAAGCCAAAGGACTTACACTACCTTCAAGACTCACTATAAAGTATCATGATAGCCTGATGTTAGC
>NW_007832388.1:0-764 GCF_000696425.1 Galeopterus variegatus
CTCCAGCAGATAAGCCACACTAGATAAACCACGTTCAAAATCAGGAGTTCTGACAGAAATCCCTAGTCATATATACCAACCTGCAGAATAAAATCTGAGCTGGAATCAGTCTACCTCCTGGTAACCCTTGACTCTCTCACCGCTTCCCTCCACTCTGATGATTGTTCGTGGGTTTAGGTCCTAGCTGTCATGTTTCCATTCAGAGGCCACTAACTCTAAAGTCCTTGCCTTGTACCAGGTACTTGTGCACACAGCCACAATAGTGCAAGCCCTTGCATCTACGTTTGCATTATCAACAGCTGTTGATTTCACAGGCGGACTCCGAACTACAGCAAAATCCTGAAGAATACTCTTTCCTACGTCCTAATAACCCCTTTGATACATTTTCGTGGTAATGACAAACTGAAGGCCAGATAAAATAAAGCAAAACAAGCAAACAAAAACTACTTCCAGGGTCTCTATCCATGATGTCCATTTGATGCGTTATTTCCTGAAAGAATAAGAAAAGTCCTTCCCACTGCGGGTCCCATAACCACCCACCATTGGGGAAGCCGCCTCGAAGCCCCCTCCCGACGTCCCTGAGTCACCTCTCCTCTCCCTTCTCTCCGCAGCTCTAATGGCAAATCCGTCACGTGGGCCCAGAATGAGAAGAGCCGGGGTCAGCACCTATGGCAGCGGCTGTCCATCCACATCAACAAGAAAGAGAACCCCAACCAGACGGCCGTCATCAAGCCCTTTCCCAAGAGCACCGAGAGCCGCGGCCT
>NW_007832389.1:0-764 GCF_000696425.1 Galeopterus variegatus
TTTCAGTTTTTGTTTGTTGTTTGTATATAGGAATTATTGTTGATTTTGCATATTGATCTTGCATTTAGCAACCTTGCTAAACACAATAATTAAGTCTAATAGTTTGAGGTTTCTTTTGGATTTTTTTAAATGAACTTGTAATTTGTGGAAAATGACAGCTTTCTTTCTTTCTAATCCTCTTTCCTTTTATCATCTTGTTGCTTTAGTTAGAATTTTAAGTACAATGTTGACTAGAAATTATGAGAAAATTCATTTTTTTTTCTTTTGGAAAATGTTCAAAATTCATCACTAAATATGATGATGCTATAGGTTATTTTTTAGATTTCCTACATTAGTTCTAGGAAGTTTTCTTCTGTTCCTCATTTGATAAGAATTTTTATTACAAATAGGTACTGAATTTTATCAAGTTCTTTTTTACCATCTGTTGAGGTAATCGTCTGTTCCCCCTTTTTTCCTGTAAATGTGGTAAATTATATTGTTTTTTTTTATTGCTAAAACATTTTTGCATCTATGTTTATGAAAGAGATTGCATATATGCCTTCCTTTCAGTGCCTTCATCACATCATTTTGTCATCATTTCTCTAGCTTCATAAAACATGACCAATTTTCTTGAAGACTTTGTCTAAAATTGATTATATATGGAAATAGCATATATAAATATTCTAATATATATTATACAAGAGTGCCTTAAAAAGTTCATAGCAAAATTGAATGAAAAGACAATATGAATCTTTCATGAACTTTTTGAAGACCCCCTTGTGTGT
>NW_007832390.1:0-764 GCF_000696425.1 Galeopterus variegatus
CTCTAAACTATTGCTTTAGGGATTAGAAAATAAGACCCAGAAAGGGGTGCAAGCCTTGTCTACTTGTACCAAGTCCACACGAGGTGGCAGCTGCAGAGTTGAGGCCAGTGCTTGACAGGGTTCTCCCTGTACTACACAGGAGGCCACCACCTTCTACCCTGTCAGAGCCAGCCCTGCTGTAACATGGGTAACAAGCCACTTCAGCTCTTCGGGTACGACTTCTGCTTTTCCTCAACCCCCAGTCCTCTTAGTTCCTGGGCATTTGGGTCCCTATAATTTCTCTTTCCACCCGAGATCGGGCCTTATCTTTTGTTGGCACTTGAGTGCAAAGATCTAAAAACATAAAATCTTAACCTAAAGCCTGATGCTCTAGCTCTAAAATTTCCAGGAGATAAAGGAGGATTAAAAGTTAATGGAGCTTTCTGAGAACCTCTGAAACAGTAGCTCAGGGCCTCCAAGGAACTGTGTAACTAGATTTGGTCTTGTTCCTCCAGGTTGGCCACTTTCAAGGACAAGAGTAAAAACTGGAAGTTTAGTAGAACTGTAGGGCATTTGCAGTAACATGTAAGTCATAGGTAAAGAAAAGCAGAAAGGGGTGGGATGATGAGCGACTCCAAAGAAACACCAGTGGCCCCCAAATGGGAAATATCTGTTAGGCTGGACATCTTCTCTTTCTCTTGGTGCAGCAGAGAGAGCATGTGCTTTCTTACCAGAGAGACTTAGGCCTTTTCATTCACACATGCATTCTTCAACAAATAGTGAAC
>NW_007832391.1:0-764 GCF_000696425.1 Galeopterus variegatus
TCATGAGAACGAACTTACATTAATATTATCATCTTTGTGAGTAAGAGCTACTTCTAAATCTGAGACTTCTTTTTTTTTTTTTTTCCTTTTTGTCTTTTTTCGTGACCGGCAATGGATCGCAACCCTCAGTGTCGCGCCCGTACTGGACCGGGACCGGCAACGGGATCGCAACCCTCGGTGTTGCACCTGCACCTCGCTCAGCCAGTGAGCGGCCGGTCTGTATGTAGGATCCGAACCCTCGGCGGGAGTGCCGCCGCGCTCCCAAGCGGCGCACTGTAGCAGTGCGCCACCGGGCCGGCCCTGAGACTTCTTAAATGATTTGATTTGCTCACTGACTTCAGCATGTGATTTACTCCAGTCTGTGATTTCCTGCTGCAACTGAAAAGTCAAAACATGTCAATTCCTACAGGTTAGGGCTTTTGCACTGAAGACATCAGAACAATGTGAATGAGACTGGGAAGTAAGAAACTAAGCCCCTGCCTGACCTGTCACTATGGGTTAAAACCCTTGCTGAGGGAGAGGGGAGAGTGGTCTTACCGCTCACAGCTATAGCGTGAACACCAGATCTGTCAAGGAAGTTGATGCAGTTCACTGCATCCTTCAGAAAATTGCAGCGCGATTCAAATAACTTACTTCCAGTAAGAATGGAAGAGCATGTCCTATCATCTCCCACGTCCAGACTCCTGATCATGTAACCTTTCCTTGGCCAATGAGTTAACTACTTGAAAAAGGGTTAAAAAATACCTACTTCTTTTTTTTTTTTT
>NW_007832392.1:0-764 GCF_000696425.1 Galeopterus variegatus
TTTGTCTCATCTGATAGCAGTTCAAATGTATTCCTTTGAATCCTACAGGAAAAAAAAAAAAAGCAGATTTATCTTTGTTTGCAATTTATCTCAACTTTTTTTCTTACTTCATACAAATTTGAGCTTTTTTAAAGAAACTTTTCCTTTAAACTGCTTCCATCATATGCCTGCTTCCTTCAGTTGATGAGTAGAGTAAAAGCCTAAATGCATGATCATTTCATATCCAAAGGAGAGCCATAATTATATCTTTTTTTGTGTGAAGTATTTCTTAACAGTGCTAACACTTGTTATGTAGAATAGGAAAACTCCACTGTATACTCTTGAGAAAATAAAAGTGAAAGAGGATGATAATGCCTTAATATGATTATGAAAATAGTTTGGCCTTCCAACCTCTGAAAACATCCTAGGGACTCCCAGGGATCTCAGAATCATATTTTGAGAAGTACCGCTTCACAATTTTGAGGAGAGTAGTCTCATTTTACAAAGCCAGTCTGAAAGTTTTTTTTTAAAGTAAAGTCACAAGGATGGCTTGGGGAACCCAAAATGTAGCCTGATAAAAATGTTCTTAAAAACTGAATAATGCATTTAGCAAATAAATAAATTAATAAATAATAATAATAATAAATTCTTTTTAAAAAGAGAGAGTAAGAGAGAGAGAAAATTTAAGGGAAGATGGTATTAATACTCAAATATTTAGAAGAAGGCTTTACATAGAAGACTAAGACTATCACTTCTCCTATAAAAAGGTAAAATATGATTTTCCT
>NW_007832393.1:0-764 GCF_000696425.1 Galeopterus variegatus
CATTGAACTGAAAAGGGACATCCCAAGAATGACCACCTTTTGGTTATTCATTACCTCTGCTTCTTCACCCCTTCCCTTCCTCCAGGATCTACTGCCCTTTTGGGGAGCCCACTCCACCAGGGGGGAGTCTCCAGCTCTTCTGAGAGTCTGAAGTGGTAGAAAGCACGTGGCTTCGGGGCTGGACAGATCCTTTAGGACCCTGGCCTCGTGACTTTCCAGCTGTGAGACCTCACTTTTCTCCTCTTTAAAATGGGGATAATGCCACCTACTTTGTGAGATTGCGTGAGGGCGAAATAAGGTATACAAAGGGCCTGGTGTTATGGTCATATGATGTGTGAGTTCTTTTCTCCTTATCATTCCCCCAAATAAAACAAAACAAAACTTCTAGTATTGAAAGCCATCTTTTCACATGGGTTCTGTTGTGGAGAGACGTTCCTTTCTGGGTGGGAAAGGGGGTGTGTGTTTGTGGGGGTTGGGAGGTGGATCCATGGAGATGGAAAGGACAGCGTGCTGCCCTGCTCCACGTTCCATTCTGGGAGTGGCTCCCTGCAAAGGGCGGCACTACTGACTGGCAGGCCTCCTGCTGCACTGACCAAGCCCCGCCCCAGTGACAACCGGATTCATTCCTCTGCCTATGGCCCAACAGCTTCCCTGGTCCATTGTGGGGGTGGAGATAGTGGAGAACGAGCCTTAGTACACTTCGTATGTTGAAGCCCTAACTCCCAGTGTGATGGTATTTGGAGGTAATTAGGGTTAGATGAGGT
>NW_007832394.1:0-764 GCF_000696425.1 Galeopterus variegatus
CTTCACAGGCTCTCTCTGTCCTCTGGCATGCTCACTCCAGACCCGTCGCCATCTTGCTCCTGTCCCAATGTTAATCTATAACTGGTCAGTGAAATGGAGGGATGAGGTTAAACAGGAGTCAACATGGTGGGTGGGGCACAAGATGGTGTTAATATTGTTCATCCTCTAACATATATCAACCAACATGCATTTTAAAAAAGCAAGCTATGAATGGATATTTCACCAAAGTAGATATATGGGTGACAAATAAACACATGAAAAAAATACTCAAAATCGTATAAGTCATTAGAGAAATGTAAAATACTTCTATATACCTACTAGAATGGTAAAAATTAAAAACACTGGCCATACCCATTGTTGGGGAGAATGTGGAAAAACTGAAACTCTTCTACACTGGTGATGGGAACAGAAAATGGCACAACCACTTTAAAACAGTTTGGCAGTTTTAAAAACGTTAAACATTTACCAAGCCTATGACAAGGGCATTGTACTCCTAAAAATCAATGCAAGATAAATGAAAGCATACGTCCACATAAAGACCTGCACATTCATCATCATAGCAGCTTTATTTGTATTAACCATAAATGCATATGTCAACTAGCAGAGGAATAAGGAAGCTGTGGTACATTCATTCAATACTAGTTAACTATACAGAATGGATTATTTATATGCTCGACATATATAAATCTCAAAATAATTATCCTGGGCCGGCCTGGTGGCGCACTGGAGAGTGCGCCGCTTGGGAGCGCGGCGGCGCTCCCACC
>NW_007832395.1:0-764 GCF_000696425.1 Galeopterus variegatus
CCGAGGCCGTGTTTTGCAGTTTGGGGGCTGGCTAAACGTGTACAGGACACCATGGGTCATCTTGCCTGAGCCCTAGGACAGCTGGCTGGAGGCCAGTAGCACAGCTCTTTTACTCCAGTCGCGAGCCTCTCCTGAGCCGAGTGCCAACTTACAGTGGGGTTTTATGAGCTGCTTCAGTGTGGGTGCAGCGCGGTGGCAGGCGCGGCCTCCTGCTGCAGGAGGCGCTGCTTGATCGCACGCTCCCGCTGTAGCGCCTTCACAAAGGTGGCCTTGAGCCAGCTAGTGCCCTCCGCCTTGAGCGCCTGTTTCGCACATGATGGCCCCTCCCTTCTGCTCCCGCCAAGCGGCTTGCGAAGGCCATCTTGCAGTGCATGCACATGGAAGGTTCCTGGGACAGCACAAGGGTGGCCAACAGCTGGCTTGCTTTCGTCTCCAGTAGGTTCTGCATTACTTCCTCCAGGCCAACTTGGTAGACGAACTTCTTGGCGGCACTGGGAAGGAAATTTATCTCTGGGGTGAGGGGCTTGGGAGGGGGAATCTCAAGCAGCATCTTCTCTAGCTGTTTGAACAGCACGGGCTCGGCGGCCACCTCTTGGCTGCCTGGACACTCGGTGGAGGTGAGCATGGAGGCCACGCTGGTGGAGGTGGAGTTGGTCTGAGTGGAGTTGGTCTGAGTAGAGTTGGTCGTGAACCCTTTAATGACGCTGAGGAGGGCTGCAGGATGTTGATGAGCAGAATGGTGTTGGGGACGTTGGCGACACGGA
>NW_007832396.1:0-764 GCF_000696425.1 Galeopterus variegatus
CGGCGGGCCATGCGGCCAGAGCAGGAGGAGCTGGTGATGGTGGGCACGGACCACGTGGAGTACCGCTACGGCAAGGCCATGCCGCTCATCTTCGTGGGCGGCGTGCCCCGCAGCGGCACCACACTGATGCGCGCCATGCTGGATGCCCACCCCGAGGTGCGCTGCGGCGAGGAGACCCGCATCATCCCCCGCGTGCTAGCCATGCGCCAGGCCTGGTCCAAGTCAGGCCGGGAGAAGCTGCGGCTGGACGAGGCGGGAGTGACGGACGAGGTGCTGGACGCCGCCA
The DNA here is from genome assembly GCF_000696425.1 of Galeopterus variegatus. Classification (NCBI taxonomy): domain Eukaryota; kingdom Metazoa; phylum Chordata; class Mammalia; order Dermoptera; family Cynocephalidae; genus Galeopterus; species Galeopterus variegatus. Next base: position 287 of record NW_007832396.1, read on the forward strand.
TGCAGGCCTTCATCCTGGAGGTGATCGCCAAGCACGGCGAGCCCGCCCGCGTGCTCTGCAACAAGGACCCCTTCACGCTCAAGTCATCGGTCTACTTGTCGCGCCTGTTCCCCAACTCCAAGTTCCTGCTGATGGTGCGGGACGGCCGGGCCTCGGTGCACTCCATGATCACACGCAAGGTCACCATTGCCGGCTTCGACCTCAGCAGCTACCGCGACTGCCTCACCAAGTGGAACAAGGCCATCGAGGTGATGTACGCCCAGTGCATGGAGGTGGGCAAGGACAAGTGCCTGCCTGTGTACTATGAGCAGCTGGTGCTGCACCCCAGGCGCTCCCTCAAGCTCATCCTTGACTTCCTCGGCATCGCCTGGAGCGACACTGTCCTGCATCATGAGGACCTCATTGGCAAGCCCGGTGGTGTCTCCCTGTCCAAGTGAGTGGAGCCACCGATGCTTCTGCCCAGACCCCATCCCTGGAG
>NW_007832397.1:0-764 GCF_000696425.1 Galeopterus variegatus
ATAGGACCTTTAAGAAGGTAATTAAGTTTAAATGAGATCGTACGAGTGGGGCCTTATTCCAATAGGACTGGTGTCCTTATAAGATGAGGAAAAGAAACCAGAGCTGTCTCCCTCTTGGTGTGTGCACTGTGGAAAGGCCATGTGAGAACAAAGTAAGAAGGTGCCATCTACAAGCCAGGAAAAGAGGCCTCACCAGAAACCAACTCCACTGGCACCTAGATCTTGGACTTCCAGCCTCCAGAACTATAGAAAAATAAATGTCTGTTTAAGCCACTCAGTCTGTGGTATTTCATCATGGCAACCTGAGCAGACTAAACAGTTAGGTCTCAAATTTTTTATTTATCGGGCAACACAGGCAGGATTAGTTGCGCCATTGATTACATACATTTGGAGGTTAGAGGAGACAACCTGGGCTGGCATGGGCTGCTAATACTAAAGACGATAAATTGCAGGTAGAACAAGAAGAGGACCCAGAACCACAGTTAGGAACTCTGACACTTAGGGGGGATGAGTAGGATTTGTAGGAACTCCTGTTTGGTTACAGTGTCGATATGTTGATGATTTATGTGACCTGTGTCTCCCTGTTCATCCTTTTCATCCTCAGAGGAATGATGGGGAAGAACTTTTAGAGTGTTTAGAGAATTCTACAGACTTCATTTCTACTCTATCCCTTCTCTACTCACTGACAGCCAAACTTTACACGTGGGACTCATGGAATTTGACATATTGACAACTCATCTGTTCAATAATTGCTTGCTATTTGT
>NW_007832398.1:0-764 GCF_000696425.1 Galeopterus variegatus
GCACATATTGCTAACTATTTTTTAGGTGCCAACAAGATTAGAACATTGTTTACATAATTCTATTCCTCTTTATTCTCTCAATTACCCAAGCAAGACATTTGAAAGTCATTCTTGTTCTGACCTGAGTCAACATTCACATCCACTCTGTCTCCTATTTTTAATTCCTTACTACCATTACTTTGGTTCAGGACCTTATCTTTCTGGACTACTATACTGGGACTCCAATTTTGTCCCACTCTAATCCACTCAACACATTTGCTCAAGTGATTTTTCTAAACATGATTGTCTCTCTCGTTAAAAATATTTTATTTTATTTTATTTTTTTTAAAGATGACCAGTAAGGGGATCTTAACCCTTGTCTTGGTGTTGTCTGCACCACGCTCAGCCAGTGAGCCAACCGGCCATCCCTATATGGGACCCGAACCCGGGGCCTTGGCGTTATCAGCACCGCACTCTCCCGAGTGAGCCACGGGCCGGCCCTCGTTAAAAATATTTTAATTTCCACCAATGTTTTAAGAATAAAATAAAAAATCCCACCACCCCTCCTAAACTAGACTAAATTTCAGCCATATTGAATGTGTTTGCAATTACTCAAGTCTTATGATTTCAAGCATATTGTTTCTTCTTTTCCTGAAATATTCTTCCTATTTGTCCCTGGGCTATTAAACCTTCAAGATAAGCTTAAGATAAGCATAACCTTCTTCAGAAAGCCAACTTTTATTTAACATTCAGCAAATGCGTACCAAGCTCCTATGTGTCATGCT
>NW_007832399.1:0-764 GCF_000696425.1 Galeopterus variegatus
TACCATGATGGGTAATTTTAAATGACTACAGAGTCATTCAGGCAAAATGGAAAATGCATAGCAAAGCAGATAATACTGATATTAAGTTCAAAGAGACAACAAGTATTTGCACACTGGGGACCTAGTTTATCAACTCCCCTGTGACAACAGAACAACCAAGACCAGTCAAAGACAGATGATATTTGCTCCTAAACAAATCTGTAAAAACATCATTTTATTTGCATGCCCCTCTACTCTGATCAAAGTAGTAGGTGTCACTCACTTCTCATGTAAATTATTTGCATCTAAAGTCTTTCCCTTATTCAAAGACAAGGCAAAGAAAATTATTCAAAACAAAACCAAGAGACTCAAGCACATTTTTTTTTTTTTTTTGTCTTTTGTCTTTTTTCCGTGTCCGGCAACGGATCGCAACCCTCAGTGTTGCCCCCGTACTGGACCGGGGACCGGCAACGGGATCGCAAGCCTCGGCTGATCAAAGTAGTAGGTGTCACTAGCTTCCCATGTAAATTATTTGCATCTAAAGTCTTTCCCTTATTCAAAGACAAGGCAAAGAAAATTATTCAAAACAAAACCAAGAGACTCAAGCACATTTTAACTTTATTTTTCTTTTCCGCTTGCTTTCTTGTTTATTTCCTTCCTTTATCACCATTGCAAGAGAAGCAGAAATAGACACACCATCTATGAAAATCCCAGCAGCCATTTCCATTTGTAGAATTTCCAGGTAACTTGGAAGTTGCTCTTGTGGTGGTGATTTTCTTTCCTTC
>NW_007832400.1:0-764 GCF_000696425.1 Galeopterus variegatus
CTGCTTGCTGTGGTCCCTCCTGTGCCCAGGTGTGATCGCCCCAGTGCACAGCAGCGGAGATGCCAGGGAGAGGCCGCTCTGCCCACAGAGGAGCCCGGGGTGCTGCAGGCCTGGCCTGCGCAGCTCCAGGAACTCAAGCCGCCTGCGACCAGGTTCATGTCCTGGTCAGCTGCGTGGAAACTCAGGAAAATTATGTCACTTCCTGGGTCCCGGTGACCTCTTCCATCAAACGGGAATAGCCTGCCCCCTGTGTGCTTGTGAGAATTCAACAGGACGTCATAGGTGGACTGTCTGGAACAGCTGGGACCTCGCTGCAATTCCCTGCCCCGTCCCTCCACTGACTCACTGATCAGCATTGCCAGTACCCCTGGGTGCCAGGAGCTAGCACTGTCCTGTGACTCTGGCTACCTTTACCCTCCGTCACAGAGGAGGACAGTGGTGCTGAGGGAGGGTCATAGCCTTCACAGGTCACCCAGCAGGGCAGCCACAGACCTGGATTTGTCCCTGATGGTCCGACTTGAGTCTGGGCCCCCAGCCATGGGCCACTGATGCTCCCAGACCTGGAGCTGCCTTCTGGCACTTGCCGCACCCCCGTGCACTGACCCTGAGCCCCCCATGCAAGGCTGGACGAGGTCGCATGGGCACCAGCAGCTCCCAGCAGCTCTGACTCCGGGATGGGGCTGCTTCCCATGTGGGCACAGGCTGGACCGCAGCCTCCCGTCTGTCCACTTGGCAGGGTCTATTTCCTCTTGCTTTCACACCTT
>NW_007832401.1:0-764 GCF_000696425.1 Galeopterus variegatus
GTAATTACCTGAACATTTTAGTAAAATTTGGTAAGTAAGTACCCTCTTTAAACAAATATGCCCTATTATTTATTTATTTATTGCCAGCTGTCCAGTACAGGGATTGGTGCTGGGCCTTACCAGCACCACATTCTAATCAACTGAGCTAACTGGCCAGCGCTCTATTTTTTTTGTTTATTTATTTATTAATATTATTATTATTAGTTTTTTACATTCTATGATGTTGTGGAGCAGTTGGGAGGCAGGGGTAGAGAGGCAAGGGGAAGGAAATAGGGTGGGAGAAGTAGGAAGTAGGAAGGGCAGGGTTGAGGCCTGTGGCACCCCCTCACTTCTGCAGGGGAGACCAGGGGTCTTGCAGCAGTGGCCAGCCCTCTATTTTTGAATAGGCTGAAATAATTGGGAGGCTTAGAGATTCAAGAAACCTGGTGTGCTCTCTCTCTGTCTCTCTTCTGTCTACATAGGAATGATGACAGGTTAAGGAGAAAACCTTTTACTCCTGTAAAGTTGTATTCAGAAAATAGTTTGAGGTGACTTGCCAAATATATAATATTTTGGGTGACCGTAATATGTGCATTCTAAGTTATATAACATTCATGGCTTTCATTGAAACAAAACAAAATCAAATCAAACAAAACCCAAAAGGGTAACAGTGTGATGGCGTATGGTATAATTGTGATCTATAGGGTTATTTAGAGGAAACTTTTTATTGCTTACTAATTCATATCTCTTAGTATATTACAATGCAACTGGAGAATAAGAAATCT
>NW_007832402.1:0-764 GCF_000696425.1 Galeopterus variegatus
ATAAATCCCAAATATATAGCAGCTTCCAGGTAGCAGGAAGCCTGGAGAAGGCAAGCTTCCCCGGGTCACTCTTTGCTCGTTTCTACGTCTTCTTACAAGGAAAGAAGTGAATGCCTGAGCTACCTGGTTTTTTAACCACCGACCAAGGGCTGAAATCAAATAGGTCCTCAGTTTTATTTCTTTATTTCCCTTCAAAATTTGGTGGTTCTTTTTCTCTGGGGCCCATGGAGGGAGTTGGGCTGGGGAGATGATGGCAGCAAGGTTCTGGGGAAAAAATGCTTGGCGCGGGCACTTCACAGGAATCTGCCTCCGTGTTACTTTTCTTCTTCATTTATGGTGTGCGGAGCTTTGATGACGCATTTTATGAGAAAAGAGAAGCTGGGAAATGTTTCCTGGTGTGGCCACCAGCTGCAAGGACACACATTACTGTGCACCTGGTGGCGCGTCAGACCTGAGATTCCAAGGATCACTCAGACAGGGATCGTTATGGGAAGGGAAGGGAGAAAAGAGCCAGGTCACACAGCAGAAGGTGACAGGTACCACGTGAGAGGCACAGAGCGTGTGCAGTGGGGAGCTCAGGGCCCCGAGAACTGCCTGCAGGAGAAGCAGCCGGGCGGCGTGGCTGGACCCGAGGGGGCGTCACAAGTGCCAGGGCAGCCCGGGCCAGCCAGGGCGGTGGTGCACGAGTGGACGGACAGGCTGCGCCCGGGACTCGAGAGACTAAAGTCACAGCACCAAAGCCCGGGGGAAGAGGAGCCCGGGGG
>NW_007832403.1:0-764 GCF_000696425.1 Galeopterus variegatus
TTATCAGCCCCACACTGTAACCAATTCAGCAACCGGCCAGTCCACCTCTAGAAATTATATACCTTGTGCTATCAAACTGTATTATGACACACACATTGATGTATATGCCTATCCCTTTCGTGCAGAACAAAATTTTCTTAATTAATTGTGATCTTCTGTCACCCACCAGGGAATATTTAACTCTTAATTTGTACTTGAAAGGCTACAGTTGATAAATGGGAAAATGTTCAGCAATTTTAGGATTTGCAGGCTCTTCCTGTTACTTCGCTAATGCAGCTTTTGTTAATTCTCTTACCAAGTCAATTGGCCAACTTGTCAATGACTTAAAATTATTTCAGTATTTTTATACAATATGCTTTAATTTTTTCCCCACAATTCTTGTGCTTCATCTGTAATTTTTTGATTCTTTACTAACTTCCTTTTTTTGGCTAACTGTATTGAATGCTATATAAATTATTATATTTACTGATAAAATTTTGACACAATCCACATACATATTGCATATTTTATCCTCTGAATCACTTGCTGTACAACTGACACTAAGAACACATTATCAACTGGTAGATTATCCCGGAAATATTTTAATTCATTTTTAAATGTATTGGGAAGTATCAATTTATTAACTCTCTATTTACTTGCCCTTATTGCTGAATTCTCCAGACCATCTTCAAACCAATCTGATTTATTATCATAAAAAGCCAAGTGATCCATGCTATTAGGATGTGTTATAACATACACCAGATCTTCTTTACCCACAGTTAAGT
>NW_007832404.1:0-764 GCF_000696425.1 Galeopterus variegatus
TACAACTTTTGTATCCTACAATTCCACATACTGACTGGGAATGAGTTTGTATTTTTATACTTATTTGAAGCTACCTCTCAAATGCTATTTCAGAAAACGTAGCACGTTTTTAGTTCAAAAATATACTCTTTGTTTATTACTGCCAAAAATGTGATCACTAGAAATTGAGTCTATACTTTAAACAAAAATTACGTTAAAAAGCACATATGATTTATCGTCTTAACCACTTTTAAGTGTACATTTCAGTAGTGTTAAGTATGTTCATGATATTGTCAACCAATCTCCAGAATTTTTTTCATCTTGAAAAACTGAAACTAGCCCCTGGTAACCACCATTGTATTTTCTTTTTCTATCAATTTGAATATTGTAGATACTTTATATAAATTAAATCCTACAGTATTTGTCTTTTTTTGACCGGCTTATTTCACTTAGCATAATGTCCTCAAGTTTCATCTATGTTATAGCATGTACATAATATAACATGTATGTTACAGAATGTCCTTTCCTTTTAAGTTTGAACACTATTCTATGTATATAGATACCACATTTTGATTATCTATTCGTTCATTAGGGACACTAGGTGTTTCCATCTCTTGGCTATTGTGAATAATGCTGCTATGAACATGGTGTACAAATATCTATTCAAGACACTGCTTTCAATTCTTTTGAATATACACCCAATCATGGTAATTCTATTTTTAATTTTTTGAGGAACAACCATCATCTTTTCCATAAAGGCTGCATCATTTTAGATTTCCGCCAAT
>NW_007832405.1:0-764 GCF_000696425.1 Galeopterus variegatus
GATCCCTTACCAGTGGGGACCTTTACAATCTCTGTGCTGGGGCTGGTCCCCGGCAATAATTTATGTCCAATAAAATTCAGCAATTTTAAATGTACAGTTTGATGAATTTTAAATTGTACATTATCATGTTACCACCCACAACTGAAATACAGAACATTTTCTTCACCCTAGAGAGTTCCTTCACACTCTCCCCAGTCCTCAGAATAAACAATAGTTGATCTCCTTTCTGTCACTAATGCTCTATCTTTTCTAGAATTTTAAACAAATGTTTACACAGAGGATGAAGTCTTTTATGTTCAGCTTTTTTCATTAAGAATGTTTTTGAGATTCTTCCATGTTGTTGCACATACCAGTTCAGTCTGTTTTATTGTTGAGTAGTATTCATTTTATAGATAGAGCACAGTTTGTTTATCTGTTCACCAGGTGATGAAAATTTGGGTTGTTTTCATTTTCAGGTTATTATGTATAAAGCTGCTGTAAACTTTTTTTGTAAAAATGTTTCCATGGACATAGTTTTCGTTTCTTTTGGGTAAATACTTAAGAGTGGAATTGCTGGGCTATATAGTAGGCATAAATTGAGCTTTGTAAGAAATTGCCAAATTGTTTTCACAGCGAATGTACCATTTTGCACTCATACCAGAATGGTATGAAATGTCCAGTTGTTCCACCTCTCCACCGATACTGGCAATGTCATTCTTTTTAACCATTCTTATGAGTGTTAGTGCTACCTTATTTTTAAACAAGAATACATTTTCAAAAGATTA
>NW_007832406.1:0-764 GCF_000696425.1 Galeopterus variegatus
CTGCACCTAACGTATATAACATCAGCACCCATTTAGCCTGATTACAAAGCCCATTGGATATTACTAGATTGGACTTTCTCATAAGGACACACTAGCCATAATTATATCTAAACTTGGGCTTTAAAAACATGTTAAGCAGTAGACATAGAATACAGATATAGGCATTCCCAGTAGAGTTTGAGAAATCTAGGAAGACATCTAGGTTTGGTGTGCTTTGGGAGCAAAGGGAGTGCTCACGGTTTGATTTTGTGGTCCCTGACTGCTGTCATGACTGCCAGTGACAAAATATGGGGTGGGAGTCAGAGAGCCACACAGGAAAGCCCTGTGGATTTAGAGCCCCAGATGAGTCAGTTCCTCTCATGAGAAGGAACAGAGCTAAATCTTTTGGCTGTGAATGAGTGAGGAGCAAAAGGGATTAGGACTGCCCAGGGCCCCAGCGGAGGAATGCAGGTAAGGGGTGGGGATGTGGCTGATGCTGGCCTCGTGTAATACAGAAGCCACCCTAAATGAAGCAGCCAACTTCATCAGCAGAGACCATTTGGTGTGTAGTTCCTCACTCCTTCCTGTCTTGCTCCGTTACGAGGCAATGCAATGCAGAGTCACACAGAGCAGGGAATAGCCAACTTATCTACATGTTAATGACAGAAATTTCTGGCCTGGAGAAAAATCTTTCAGTTCAACTGAAATATTTCATAAAGATCATTGGGAGGATTTGTGTAGGATTAGCAGTTCTCTTAGCAATGAGGGGACTTTATCAGGACTAG
>NW_007832407.1:0-764 GCF_000696425.1 Galeopterus variegatus
GTTTTCATTGTAGAGATCTTTCACCTCCTTGGTTTAATTTACTCCTAGGTATTACATTGTTTTGAAACTATTGTGAATGGAATTACTTTCTTGATATCTTTTTCAGATATTTTATTATTGACATATAGAAATGCTATTTTTTATGTTGATTTTTTTTTTTTTAAAGATGACCGGTCAGGGGATCTCAACCCTTGGCTTGGTGTTGTCAGCACCACACTCACCCAGTGAGCAAACCGGCCATCCCTATATAGGATCCGAACCTGCGGCCTTGGTGTTATCAGCACCGCACTCTACCGAGTGAGCCACGGGCCAGCCTTTTATGTTGATTTTGTATTCTGCAGCTTTACTGAGTTGATTAATTAGTTCTAGCAACTTTTTTTTTTGGTGGAGTCTTCAGGATTTTCTATATATATGATCATGTGATCTGCAAATAAGGATAGTTGTAGTTTGTTGTCCTCCTTTCCAGTTTGGATGCCCTTTATGGCTTTATCTTGCCTTATTACTCTAGCTACAACTTCCAGTACTGTGTTAAATAAGTGTGGGAAAAGTGGGCATCCTTGTCTTGTTCCAGATCTTAGAGGAAAAGCCTTCAACCTTTGTCAGTTATAGCCTTTATTGTGTTGAGGTACATTCCTTCTATAACTAATTTGTGGAATATTTTTATCATAAAGTGGTGTTAAATTTTATCAAATGCTTTTTCTGAATCTATTAAAATGATCATATGGGTTTTTTTCTTTCCCTTTATTATGTTAGTGTGATGTATC
>NW_007832408.1:0-763 GCF_000696425.1 Galeopterus variegatus
AATATGAAAAAGACAAAGTATTTGGAAGAAGGAAATCTTTCCTTCACATTAGAAGGCTCTGATTCTAACAGAAAGACATATTTGAACTGCTAATTTTTTTTAGAGCAAACAAAATAGTTTTCAAAAAGACAATGCAGTTTTAAAGTTTACTTTCTATGTTACCCAACATTACAAAACAAAACAAAAAAATTCTTGTGTTTTCTTCATCTTCCACAGAAGCGTAGAGGCAAATTACCTTTATTTCAGAACAAAGAACAAAAGTGGCGGAACTTACAGAAGCAGTCAACAAAAGCCCCATCTGGTGAAACCTGAGGATTACTGCTGTGAAGAAACACTTTTGATTGAAGTATTTATTAAGGTTTGTTTCAGAGGAATGTTGCCTGTGACAGAAGAAATTAAAAGCAGTCCTGGAAACAGTCGGGTGAATTTTTACAAAGACTAACAAACTTAGTTGTTAGGAAATCCACCATAAGTGATCGTGGTAAACAAATAACTTTTTAAAAAAATTTATCATTTCTATATTTACCACCAATTTCATATAAAAGAAACTTGATACTTTCTACTGGTTTCAAAATGGAGACAAAATTTAGTTATGGTAATGAGAAAATTTAGCAGGACTGAATGAAGAAAAATTTTGATGACACAGCAAAAGCACACCTAGTGTCCAGATGTTGGTTTCTAAACACCATTTGCCACTAGAAGAAGTGGCTTATTCCTGGGCTGGGGCAAAAAAAAAAAAAAAAAAAAAAAAAAAAAAAAGACC
>NW_007832409.1:0-763 GCF_000696425.1 Galeopterus variegatus
TTGAGAAATAATCTTTATAAAATTTATGTGAAATAAAATGCATCCATTTAAAGTATATGAATATTCACTTTTTAATTTGAAAATAACTGAAGAAACTGAATAATCAAATGCATTGCAAGCATCTATGAGTTATCTGCTAATCATTTATATGAGAATATGTTACCAACATGATCATAAACTGGTAACTCAGTGTATTCACTATTTTTAAATTCAATCTTGCAGTTAAAAATTTTCATAAGTGTACCCATGTCTTAAAACTTGATACTGCAATTTGTGCATGTTGCCACCAGATGGCGGAGTGTGCTTTAGTCATGATCACATGATCTTAGTTATCGTAACAAATATAAAACAGGTGAGAGGAACTGATATTCAAACTATACATATCCAAGTCCTTTTCTCATTTGGAGAAGAAAGAAAATAACAGAATGCTTTCTGTAGGCAGGCATTCATATAAATGAGACATGGACCCAAACCCTCAAATAATTAAACATACTAGCAAGATATTAGAGAGATAAGACAATTATTCTAATACCAGAAAGTACATAGGAAAAGGGTTGTTAAATACAATATAAGATGAAGTAAAGAAGTACAGAACAGAGAATTCTGAATTCTTCCTGGAAGAATGTGGGAAGATTTCAGAATAATGTTATTCTATTAGGAAAGCTTTGAAAGAAGAGTATTTCACCAAACATGGAGAAGGGAGAGCATTGAAAGAGAGAAAAAGAAGACATGCTATGAGGCAGAGCATGCTGTGTTTATAAAA
>NW_007832410.1:0-763 GCF_000696425.1 Galeopterus variegatus
TACATTTTTTAGAAAGAGCATTCTGATCATATGGCAGAGGTCCCTTTTGCCATCTGGTGAGGTACAACTGCCAGAAAATGGGTAATGCCTCAGTGTACTGCCACTTTAGATTCCACTATTTTTATTTTATTTTCTAGAGATGACAGTAAATTAACTAAGTGGGTTTAGCTGTAGATATAAGTTGTGTAATGTTGATTTTCCTTAATATCCAAAGGGATTTCACAAAGAGGGAGGAATGTTGTCATTTTTATATGTGTGTTACTTTGATTGAAAGTTTTGGGACCGGCTCAACCATTGCTTTTCCAGCTTCTGCCTTTAGAAGGCCCTGTGTCCTCTTCGCTTGCGTTATTGAAAGCCCTGGAGACAAATATGTGGCCCCTCCCATGTTCACAGCTTCATTGTTTTGATCAGTTCCGGCTTCCTGTTTTTTCAACTTTAACTTCCTCTTATTGTCATTTTTCATACCCATTTTTATTTTATTTTAGTTTCCTCTATTTGAAGGTTCTTTGTAACTTTATTTGTATTCATTATTTTTTAAAGATGCACTTGACATTAATCTGTTTGCTCTGGGGAGTGAGACTTATTTGACCTGAATTCCACTGATAGTCTTTTGTTAGAGTTGGAAGGAAATGAGGTGTGAGCTAATTATCTCTCACTTTACTTAAGAGGCTTCTATATTCCAAAGAGGTTAAGGGACTTGACGAATGCCAATCACCTGTCTTTTCCCCTGTCTGGGACAACGATATATTTTGATTGCTTTTAA
>NW_007832411.1:0-763 GCF_000696425.1 Galeopterus variegatus
TTCAAGCAGGCTTGAAAACTGTGGTGTATATCTCTGCCAAAAACACTCACTGGAGGTACAGATTTTACAAACTATTTTAACTCTAAGAGAACAGAGAGTACAATGTGCTTCTCACATCTAGCATGTAGGAATTCAGGTTTGCAAGTTCTATGTGAAAGCCCATTGACGCCTATGGGGGAAAAGGCTTGTGAGACTTCTGTTTCAAAATCTCTGTCAAGAAGCGTCAGAGAGGCTTCCCCGCTTAGAATCCAGCATAACTCACTGAACCGAAGACGTGGCAGTGAGAAGAGAACTTGAGATTCAAAGAGTTTGTTTTCGGAAAATAGAAGCAGAATCACACTGCAAACAGCTTTCAAGCATTCTTTAAAACGTTGGTATATATCTCTGCCAAAAACACTCACTGGAAGTTCAGCTTTTACAAACAACTTTAACTCTAAGGGAACAGAGAGCACAGTGTGCTTCTCATATCTAGCATGTAGGAATTCAGGGTTGCACGTTCTATGTGAAAGCCCATTGACGCCTATGGGGGAAAAGGCTTGTGAGACTTCTGTTTCAAAATCTCTGTCAAGAAGCGTCAGAGAGGCTTCCCCGCTTAGAATCCAGCATAACTCACTGAACCGAAGACGTGGCAGTTAGAAGAGAAGTGGAGCGAAGAGAAATTTATTTTCTGAAATTAGAAGCAAAATCACACTGCAAACGGAGTTCAAGCAGGCTTGAAAATTGTGGTGTATATCTCTGCCAAAAAGACTACCTGGAGGTGCAG
>NW_007832412.1:0-763 GCF_000696425.1 Galeopterus variegatus
GAACAGCGACACTGACCTCCTCCTGGGTGTCCAGACAGACAGCCTTTGGCCTTGAACTGTTCTTCTCTGGGTCTCCAGCCTGCCAGCCCACCCTGCAGATTCTACACTTGCCAGCCTCCCTAATTATGTGAACCAATTCCTCAAAATAAATGTATATGTATACATAATATGAATATATATGTATATGAATCCTGTTGATTCTTTTTCTCTGGAGAACCTTGGCTAATACAGAGGGGAAATATGGGTACTCAGGATGAATCATTTATATCCTTTTCAAAGAGTAAGGGTAAGTGACATGGTCTGATTTACATTTTAAAAGGTCATCTGGCTGCAGCGGAATGATCAGATTCAAGATATATTTTGGCAATGGATTGGATGCACAGAATAAGGGAGACTTCCAGGTTTCTAGCTCATGCAACTAAGTGAATAATATTGTCATTTACATATTACGTGGAAGCTGGGGGAGAAAGAGGTGGGGCATTGGGGATCATGAGTTCAGTAGTTCAGTTTGGAACATGTTAGTTTTCAGATGCCCATGAGGATGTCAGAAAGGTAGTTGGATACACAGGTCTGGAGCTAACAGGTACAGTAAGGATTTGAAATATACTCAGCACCTGCCAGACCCAGAAATATATATGCTACTTTGTTTTTGAAGCTGTTGATGAAAGTCTTGCAGAAAGTTCACAGAAGGTCTTCGAGTGTAAGTGAGGGATTCAAAGACAAAATCTAGAAAAAAGGTTGTATCAGTGGTTCCCAAACTTTC
>NW_007832413.1:0-763 GCF_000696425.1 Galeopterus variegatus
TGAAAGACTCCTGAATGTCAAAGAACTCAGTAATTAAAACACCAAATGCACCCCTGGCTTTATACATTGCTCATAGACTGGAAGCTTCTTTAGGGCAGGACCCAGGACGCAGGCCTAATTGTTGAATATTCTTCATATATTTTATGCATCATGAAGTGCTTTTCTCTGCTGTTACATGTGATGTAGATTCATCACTTTATTAAATGTTCCCAGTTCCACTTTTAACCCCCATCCAGTGACCATGTCTTCTTCTCCATTACAGATAGTTTCGAACATAGCAAACTGAAGGCTGAGGAATAGGACTGGTCTGAGAGGCCTGTACAATGTATTTGCTTTTTCCCTGAATAAATGCTCAACACATTAAAACTAGAAACTTCCACCTAAAAATCCAGATTTCAAATAATTCTTGCAAAGTCAGGAGGTCCAACAGCACTGAGCTCACATGTCAGCCTGACAGCCATGGTCTGGAGTGAGAAGGGACCATCTGTTGTAGAGGGCATAAGCTTCCTGTGGTCCCTACCTCTTCTAGTGAAATCCCAAATGCAGGGGCCAAGAGTTTGCTGATTACTGTCACACACTGCTGTTTTTCTTATAGCAGAGTGAAAAGGCTAGTAAAACAATTCACATGGTCATTTCTCTATCCAAAGTGGGAAAATAAAAGATTGTGTGTTTCAGGAAAAATTGGTGTAAACGTATATTGTTGCAAAGATGAAAATTACACCTGTGAGTTTTATATAAGAATATTTGTGATAAAAGGCAAAAA
>NW_007832414.1:0-763 GCF_000696425.1 Galeopterus variegatus
CCACAACCTCTCCATCTTAGTGCATCTCACTATAAAATAAAGCACCATCTATTTTGCGTTTTCTTAGCAGTATCACGAGGATCAGATGAGATTGTATGTGTGAAAATGCTTTCCAAAGTTAGTCACATCCATCTTCAGGACTCTTGCATGAGAATAATTTAAAAGAAAATAAGTGCAGAAAAACTAAAAGGAAAAAAAGAAGGGAAAAAGAGAGGGATGGAGAGACAAAGTCATATTGAACCTTTATTTTGTGCCAGGCCCTGGGATAAATGCTTTGTAGTCGTTATTTCTCTTAATCCACCAACACTTTCAGGTAGTTATTTTATTAACCCCATTTTAAAGATGAGGTAATTAAGGCACTAACTTGTCCAAAGTCCAATAACGAATAGGAGAGCAGGATTTGAATCCAGGCTGCTGAACCCTAAAACCTGGGTCCTTTGGCACACCACCATGGCACCTCCCCTGAAACCCCAGAGGCTAGCTGCTTCAGGTGTCACTGGGGACTCATACCCAACGCAGACGTTGGCTGAGGGTCTGTACTCACACCAGGTCACTGAGCCACGGGGAAACCCTGGGAGATCATCTAGGTCTCTTCATCCATTTTACAGATGAGCAATCTGAGCCCTGCAGGGCAGATGAGACTCACGAGGAGCTCACAGCATGCAGACCGCTGGAGGGGAGCTAAACACAAGTGCTCAGTGTGGTAGAGGTGGGCTCAGTGCTCACCAAACACATTTACTTTTTTTTTTTTTTTTTTTTTTTT
>NW_007832415.1:0-763 GCF_000696425.1 Galeopterus variegatus
TGGCAGAAGGAAAATCCCTTAACCTATACACAGATTCCAAATACATTTTCCACATACTTATGTCCCATGCAGCAATTTGGAAGGAAAGAGGATTGCTCAACACCAAAGGCAATGCTACAACCAATTCTGTCTTAATAGACAAACTCCTTGAAGCCTCTCGGCTACCCAAGCAGTTAGGAGTCTCCCATTGCAAAGCACATCAAAAGGACAACTCACCCATAACACAGGGAAATACTAAAGCAGACCAGACAGCCCGAATGGCTGCTGCTGCAGGTCCTTTCACTCCAGACATCACACTCTTCCCCCTCCTGCCAGGTGCTTCAGACAATACCACTCCAACACCAGATGATAAATCTTCTCTTTTCCACCTTCTCCATGATTTATTCCACTCAAACCCTCGAAGTTTAACGCTCTTCCTCCAAACCTTTTTTCCTCTAACTCCAGCTGATAAAACTCTCTTACAGAAAATTTCTCACAACTGCTCCATCTGTCAGCGCACCAACCCTAATACACCCTTAAAGGCCAAACCGTATCCCTCACATCAAGCTAGGGGTAGTATCCCTGCAGCAGACTGGCAAATTGACTTCACGCACATGCCTCCTGTTAGGTGCCAACAATATCTCCTAGTGATGGTAGATACCTTTTCCGGGTGGATAGAGGCCTTCCCCCACTACTAACAAGAAAGCCACCGCTGTGGCTTCCACTCCTCTCCCAGATTATCCCAAGGTTTGGAATGCCCTCTTCCATACAAATGGACAATGGC
>NW_007832416.1:0-763 GCF_000696425.1 Galeopterus variegatus
ACATCCATTTTGTGTTACTGCAGAAAAAGGTTTGATAACTACTTGGTATAGATGAGAAAAACTAAGAGTTTAGGGATGATAATGAACATTGTGTTCTCTTATATCGAGTTCATTTTTTTTTTTTTTTAAAAGATGACCGGTAAGGGGATCTCAACCCTTGGCTTGGTGTTGTCAGCACCATGCTCACCCAGTGAGCTAACTGGCCATCCCTATATGGGATCCGAACCCGTGGCCTTGGTGTTATCAGCACCACACTCTCCCGAGTGAGCCACAGGCCGGCCCATATCGAGTTCATTTTGTGCAATTCTTAAAGTACATAATTTTATTTCAGTGAGTTCTGATTCTTCATATGACTCTGCAGAAGCCATTTAAATAGCTTCTTTATCTAAATCAGAAAGAAGGAGTTGGCCGATTTATCACTGGTACTATAGAAATTGTATTAGTCTGCTCAGGCTGCCATAACAAAATACCAAAGAGTGTGTGACTTAACTGAAATTTCATTTGCTGTTGAAAATAAGGTTTGGTTTCAGAAGGATTTTGTTTCTGGTGCAGGCTCTCTTCCTGGCTTGCAGATAGCTGCCTTCTTGTTGCATCATCACATGGCTTTTCCTCTGTGCCCGTGTGGGGAGGGAGTGCTTGAGCTCTCTGGTATCTTCTTATATGAACACTAATCTTATCAGGTCATGGCCCTAACCTTATGATCTCATTTAACCATAATTACTTCCTTACTCCAAATACAGCCACACTGAGAGTTAGGGTTTCA
>NW_007832417.1:0-763 GCF_000696425.1 Galeopterus variegatus
AATAAAATAAGCTTATACTAGGACAAATGATGATAGTTTGTCATGTGCCAAAAATCAACACCTAAAATGAAATATAATTTAGTTAAATAAACTGGTTTGTGATTCTTCCTTAAAAACAAATGTTAGCTTCAGAAGCTGAAGTATTCTGTCACTCGATTAGACTGCTTCTCCAACACACACCTGGTGCAGGAGTAGGTTTCCTATGCCTCATTTTTCCTCTTATCTTAATATCAGATGAAAGGGTTTTAACCCATTCCAAAGATTTATACACAATCTTTATTATTTGCTAATGTGCTGTTCTGTCCTTTGAGAAGCAATGGAGAAACTTACACATAATAAGATTTATCGGTCATGAGAGTTAAGAAGACAAAATAATGTATAATTTCAAAGCCTTAAATTTTAATATTATTTTCTTGCCTTTTAAGAATGAAAGAATGGTTAGACTTTCCTGTTTCTTAAACATGAATTCAGCAAAAATGCACACGAGGAAATCGTTGAAACCTTAAATAATAGAGACTACTGCAGACAATTTCCATTTCCAGACTGATTCAGTAAGCTTCACTAGAGCGAAAGCCCATAATGGTCATGTATTTGCTAAGCAAATCTCTCAGGAAAAATGTCATTTTTTTCTCTCTGAAGTATGACTTCTTAGGCAGAGGATGTCATGAATGTTTACTCTGTGGTGTTAGAGTGTTCCTGTTAGCTTGAATTTTCCATTACTCTAACAGAAACGTTTCATATTGGGCATGGGGTGGGGGTGGTG
>NW_007832418.1:0-763 GCF_000696425.1 Galeopterus variegatus
TTGCAACCCTTGGTGTTGCTCCCGCGCCTCGCTCAGCCAGTGAGCGGGAACTGGTCTGTACATGGGATCCAAACCCTCGAGCGGGAGCGCCGCCGCGCTTCCCAAGCGGCGCACTATCCAGTGCACCACCGGGCCGGCCCCTCATTCTGTTTTTCTCTGTGTTAGTTTTACAGGAGAACTCAATTTACCCTATAGAATAATCAGATTAAAAAAATTTTTTTTGCAGTGTCTGTTTTGCTGTTAGCTGACTGTATTGAAGTTCTTAATCCTGCTGTTGCATTTATAGTTTTCTTGCAATCTGTTTTAGGGGTAGATGTTAATGAACTCATGAGTTATTAGTTTGGAACTGGAAGATCTTGGACAAAGACTCTTATGGCCACTGTTTAAATTGGTTATAACCCTCCTCTACCTCTACCTACCTATGCAAACAAAACGTTCAAGTCCTTAAGGCAAAGGAAAAAGGGAAAAAAAAGGAAAGCCAAAAACAGTTATATGATCAGTAATGGGGAAGACCCATATCCACCAACAAGGTCCATTAATCTTGCTAAGATTGACACTGCCCACAGGGAGCAGCCGAGGAACGAGTACAGACCTGCGTGGAGGAACACACACAGTTGGTGAGCCTTTCCAAGCCCTGCTCACTGCCATTTCTTTAGGAGCTGCAGAGTGATTTTATACTGCTTTATAAAACTGGCAGAAGGAGGACCTGGGAAAGTATTTCTTTTTTTCTCAATTTGCTCAACATTTTTTATTGAAGGGAAAT
>NW_007832419.1:0-763 GCF_000696425.1 Galeopterus variegatus
GTCCCAAGTTGCTGCATTCATCAGACTGTCAGCCTGCCTTGCTGGACAGAGCTATGCTTACGGGACAGCACCGCTGGTAGCCTGAGAAGAGACCCGACTGCACGCCACTCTCAAGCAACATTCTCAAGGATCATTCATCTTATCAGATTCTGCCGAAAATGCCAGTTGTTGCGCACAGACGCTTATTGGTAGGCAAGGGTGACTCAAGACCAAGATGTTAGATGCTCAAATCACAAGGTTTACTAGGCACACTATCTTAAACACATGCAATATCTATCCTTAACTTACTTTCACTTTGAACTTTATCATCCCTTAAGCGCACACTGCACGTAATTCTTATTTTTTAGCCTGTTAGGAACAGGTCAGGGATCTTATGTCTCTGTCAGGAAGTTCTTTTCAGGCTCACGACAATCAGGAACTAGATGCCTCTTATGGAGTGCAATTAATGACCAGGTGTGGGGGTGGTAGAGCTTATATAGGGCACCAAGGGCAGGCCGATACAATCAAGGAGGGGCATAATGCTAATGCAGAAGCTGTGTAACCAGGGTGGAGAATTGCACCCTTGCAGCAGCAAAAGGGTTTCTGCTTTGCAGAAGTCACAAGGCTTCTCATAAAGGAAAGGGGGGAAGGGTTTGGTGCTGGAGTGGAAGACAAGGCTGGCAGCTATTTTGCGTTTATTGTACGCACAATGGCTCTGGCCATATCCAAGATCCATCAAGTATATTTTTGCAAAAATTTTAAATGCAATTATTTTTGCCACTGA
>NW_007832420.1:0-763 GCF_000696425.1 Galeopterus variegatus
TTAGAAACTATTCCGTGTGATACTACAATTGTGGGTACATGTCATTACACATTTGTCAGAATCCATGGAATATACAAATCCCAAAGTGAGCCCTGTTGTAAACAATGGATTTTGGGTGAGAATGATGTGTCAATATGTAAGCAAATAAATAATAGATATTATGAAACACTTTATGAAAGAAATAATTAGATGAGGTAGCAGAGCATGGGTGGAACAGAAGCATGGTAGCTATCTCAGCTAGTGTTGTCGAGAAAGACCTATCTGCAGACCTGAGACTGAGAGACAGGCAGCTATGCAAAGAGTCCGTGGAAGAGCAGCTCATGTAGAAAACAAAAGGGTCAGGCCTGAGGAAGAAATGAGAATGACATTTCCACAGATAAGGACTTTCCACAGATAAGGAAGGAGGCCAGTATGGAGGAAAGATTCAGAAGGAATAGGAGCATCGAACATGAAATAAGAGGGCTATGAGATATTTCCAATTGGCCAGGATATAAATTATGAACTTTCGTTAAATAGTTCAGGTGTTTTCTGATTTATGTGTTTAAATAGATCATTCTGGTTGATATATACAGAAAGGATGGGGGTGGGAACTAAAAGCAGAGGAATCATTTAAGAGGCCTTTTCATTTCTTAGTGTCAAAGATAAGTATGGTGAAAATAAGTTAGTGCCACTCTTAAAAAAAGCAGAGAAATGAAGTATACTTTTTGTGGTATTTGACATGGTACTAGGAAATGGAGAAAAAAGTTTTCATTTGGTATCTGAA
>NW_007832421.1:0-763 GCF_000696425.1 Galeopterus variegatus
GAAACCTAGGCTCAGGGTTTAGATGACCATCCTGCCGGTGATAATTTCAGCTACCGTTTCATGTTCACTTCCCTTCAGCCAGGCAGTGCATCAACTGATCTGAATGCAACGTCTTATTTAATTCTCCCAGAAACCTATCAAATACACAATTATTATTATGATTTTTATTGCTCTAGTTTTATAGATGAGGACACTGATCATTGGAGAGGTTGAGCAATCTGCTGGAAGCCATGCTGCTAATGAACTGCAAGCCAGGGTGGACCCAGGTTCCTCTAGCCAGGAGCCCTGTCTGCATAACCCTCCTTTCCTAGGGCCTTCCAAATCCTCAGCTGGCTGCAGACTGACCCTGCCCGAGAACATGAGACATCTCCACTCGCCACTTCCCAGTGGGGCCCCTCCTTCTCTCCCAAGGAGTGGAGCAGCTCTTATCTGTGAGGGGCTCTGCATGAGAGTTGAAATTCCAGTCCCTGTTGACGCCCAATCCACACTTAGGAGAGAACCACTTGACACCAGTCTTACAGAAGACACATAAGGAGCTTTGAGAAACTGTAGTTGAGCATTCAGCTTAGAAATGCTTTAAAATGTTTCCAAAGAAATATGAGTACATCCACAAAAGATTTGAATAGGTCAGTGTTTGTTTGCATTGCAAAAGATATGTTCACCTACCTTGGCATTTCCAGAATGAATGAAACTTGTACTGATTCCAGAGTCATGGGGTCTTCTGGGCAGTGTAAGAGGCAGACCTTGCATCAGGAACATTCTG
>NW_007832422.1:0-763 GCF_000696425.1 Galeopterus variegatus
CTCCATGCACATCCTTTGTAAATGTTGGAATTTTAATATTAACAAATAACTGGGCTTAGTCACAGCTGGCTGAGACTCACCTATGTATCCCAAGCTGGCACCTGTAAAGGAAGTCTCTTTTACCTTTCAATCCAGCAGCTCACCTAGCCCTATATTCATCATCGTATACACCCCCAAACAGTTCTTTGCAAATCTGTCATTTTTATAACCACTCTTAATGAACAAAAAATAAAGCAACTGTCCTGTCCTGCTCATTCTCCCATCCTCCACCTCTACCTCCATAGATCAAATTTCTTTGTCGGGGTTTCTTGAATAGCAAATAGTAATATTGAAGCAAGTTAATAAAGTTTATCATCAGGAAATTATCCAGTGGTTCTGATGTTGTTATTGTTATGACCACTGTTGTTGTTTTAATATGTTGATTTTACTTATCTTCTGTGGGACTAGCCCTGGATCCCATATAGGACAATAGATGGGCCTGGGCCCCATTCTTGAGGACCTTACAGCTTTTTTGAGAGAAAGACATTTGTTCTTCTTCCACCTTAGCTTTTTTTATTTGTTGGATGATACCCTTTTTACATCTTTATTCAGGTCAAAAACCTGGAAGTCCTGGGCCGAGCCCATGGCGCACTCAGGAGAGTGTGGCGCTGGGAGCACAGCAGCGCTCCCGCCGCGGGTTCGGATCCTATACAGGGATGACCAGTGCGCTCACTGGCTGAGCGCAGTGCGGCCGGTCTCAAAAAGGACACACACAAAAAAATCT
>NW_007832423.1:0-763 GCF_000696425.1 Galeopterus variegatus
GAAAGGGAAAGTAAGGAAATGATGACCTTCATGGGTCAGGGACTGTGAGGAAAATGGAGTCAGTATAGTCAGGCCCCCTTGCCTCGTATCTGGCTGGGTATGATCCAGCACATCCATTGTAAACAAGTTATATAAGAGTGGTGTAAATGTGCATGCACACCATATACTCCTTGGCTCCCTGCCATTGTTGTGTACTTTTGATATAAGAGACAGCAGCTCTGAACCACTGGCCAGCAGAGCTCACATCAAAATAAAGCATGTCTATCCTGTTATGGGTTCCAGAATTCTTCTTCAACTACCTAACTCATAACCTTCACAGGATGAGGCAGAGGGGTCTGTGATCCAGCCCAACAGGGACCATGGGAACCACATCATTTTACTAACTATTTCCTAGATCCTGGCACAGTGCTTGTATCTAACAGGTACTTGGTCATATTTGTTGAGTAAACAAGTAATGGAATGAAAGCAAGAATACCAGTGGCAAGTCTCTAGAGCTCTGAAAGAGTAAAGAAGGAAAGGAGAGTACAGCTGGAAAAAAACCGAGAATTCACTTAGTCTAGACTTCCAATGTGCAGAAGAAGAACGTGAATCTCAGAACGGTGAACTGACTTGCTGGAGAGCACAGGGCTGGTGAGTGGCAGAGGACTACGTGAATGTAAGTGAACTCTTGCCTGCAATACTTTTTGTCTTTCCAAGCACAGCTGAATTTTTAATAGCTAGAAACATCACCACCACCCTCCTGCCCCCCTCACAAAAAGGTGTT
>NW_007832424.1:0-763 GCF_000696425.1 Galeopterus variegatus
CCCATTTGTAAATAAAGTTTTCTTTATTTTGCCTGGAGTACGGTGATCTTCTACAGTTTACTGTGTGTGTGTGTGTGTGTGTGCGTGTGTGTGCATGCATGTGTGTGTGTGCAGAGAGAGAGAGAGAGAGAGAAACCTTCTCTGGAGAAATCTGACTAGTACAGATTTTGGTACCAGGAGTAGTCCTAGAGGAACATAATTTTAAGGATAATATTTCTGAATCTGTTCTGAAGTTTATGAACTTGGCTCTCATATCTGTTTAGATTTAAAGACACTAATGACTTTACTTCCATTAATAAAAAGAACACTGATAGTACACAGTGTGATCTGGAAATAGAGATACACAAAATATTTGCATTGGGTACTTCTATTTAACCACTTGTAACAAGCAAGGATCTGGGTGTTTATGACACTTCCAAACACTTGAAAATCTAACAAATATAGTAAGGTTGGTTTGTTGCTCTTAATATTGCTGGACAAAGTAGCAAAAAAAAAAAAAAAAAAAAAAAAAAGGATGAGCTCAGGGATTCATATTCCCCCCCTCAAGTGCTGTATAAATGACCCAAAGGTTTTTATGTGTGCTCTATAGGAGACCTTTACCTCCTGTAGTCCCAGGACTAAGACTGCTGAAAATCAAACACAGAATCTTATCCTAAGATTGACTGAATTATAATTCAAGTTTAACTCCCAGCCTTGAAGGCTGTCTACTGTTAAAGTGAGAGCATTGATTGGTAAAGAATGGGATCTTTTATGCTAGGATGGG
>NW_007832425.1:0-763 GCF_000696425.1 Galeopterus variegatus
ATTGAAGGCACTGTCTTTTCCCCAGTGTGTGTTCTTGGCACCTTTGTAAAAAATAAATTAACCATAGAAGTGTTGGTTCATTTCTGAGCTCTCTATTCTGTCACAGTGGTCTATTTGTCTGGTTTTTATGATGGTAACATGATGTTTTGATTACTGTAGCTTTATAGTATATTTTGAAGTCAGGTAGTATGATGCTTCCAGGTTTGTTCTTTTTGGTCAGAATTGCTTTGACTATTCAAGGTCTTTTGCGGTTTCCTACAAATTTTAGGATTGTTTTTTCTATTTCTGTGAAGAATGATGTTGGAATTTTGGTAGGGATTGCACTGAAATTGTGTGTCACTTTATTTATATGGACATGTGAACAATATTAATTTTTTCAAACCCATGAATGTAGGATATCTTCCCTTTTGTTTATGTCATCTTTAATTTCTTTCATCAATGTTTTGTAGTTTTAAGTATACAGAACTTTCACTTATTTGTTTCAATTTACTCCTATTTTTTATGTTATTTTAAATGGGATATTTTTCTTAATTTCTTTGTAAGAGAGTATGTTGTTAATGTATATAAATGCTACTGAATTTTTTAAGTTGACTTTGTATCCTGCAAATTTACTGAATTTGTTTTTCAGTTCTAACAGTTTTTTGGTTGTGTTTTTAGGGTTTTTCTCTATGTAAAATTGTGCTTTCAGCAAATAGAAATGATTTCACTTCTTCTTTTTCTATTTGGATGCTGTTTATTTCTTTATTTTGCTTAATTGCTCTGG
>NW_007832426.1:0-763 GCF_000696425.1 Galeopterus variegatus
CACTTGCAGTTAAAGAAATAATACAGAAAGATCCCATGCACCCTTTACCTGGTTTCCTTCAGTAGGAGCACTTTAGAAAACTGTACTACAGTATTACAACCAAGACGCTGACATTGTTACAATCCAGTTTTACTTGTACTCATTTGTGTGTATTTAGTTCTATACAGTATTATCATGTATATGTTAATATACCTGCCACCACAATTAGGATTCTGAACAGTTTCATTACAAGGATTCCTCGTGTTAACCTTTTATAATCACACCCATTCCCCTTCCTTCCCACATCCCCAGTCCCTGGTACAACCAATCTGTACTCCATTTCTAAAATTTTGTCATTGCAAACACGTTTTATAGATGGAATCATATGGTATGTAACCATTTGGGATTGGTTTTTGTCATACAGCAGAATTCCTTGGAGATTTATCTAAGTTGTTGCATATATCAACAGTTTGTTCCTTATTGCTAAATATTCCAGATATGGATGTATGACAATTTGTTTAACCACTCACTTGTTGAAGGATATCTGAGGTGTTTCCAGTTCTTGGCTATTATGTAGTCAAATGCTCTACCCCTGAGCTATACCCCCAGTTTTTGGTTATTATGCCTAAAGCTGCTATGAACACTTGTGTATAGGTTTTTGTGTGGCACGAATTGTCACTTTTCTGAAATAGATGCCCAAGAGTACAATTGCTGGATCATATAGTAACTGCATGTTTAGTTTTATAAGAAAATAAGAAACTGTTTTCTAGAGTGGTGGTATCAT
>NW_007832427.1:0-763 GCF_000696425.1 Galeopterus variegatus
ATATAGGGATCTGAACCTGTAGCCTTGGTGTTATCAGCACCACACTCTCCCAAGTGAGCCATGGGCCTGCCCCTCCTTTGTCCATTTTTTAATTGGATTATTTGTCTTTTAATATTGAGTTGTTTGAGTTCTTTATATATTTTGGATATTAATCCCTTGTTGGATGCATATATTTTCACCCATTCTGCAAGTTGTCTTTTCCCTCTGTTGATTGTTTCCTTTCCTGTGCAGAATCTTTTTAGTTTAATATAATCCCATTTGTTAATTTTTGCTTTTGTTTTCCATGCTTTTGAAGTATTATTCATAAAATCTTTGCCCAGACCTATGTCCTGAAGTGTTTCTTCTATGTTTTCTTCTAGAAATGTTATTGTTTCAATTTTTATATTTAAGTCTGTAATCATTTTGAGTTGATTTTGGTATGTGGTGAGAGATATAGGTTTAGTTTCATTCTTCTGCACATGGACCTCAAATCTGCCCAGCAACATTTGTTGAAGATGCCATCCTTCCCCCAATGTGTGTTGTTGGCTCCTCTGTCAAAAATCAGTTGGCTATAGTTATGTAAATATATTTCTAAATTCTGTATTCCATTCCATCAGTCTATGTGTATATTTTTGTGCTAGTACCATGCTGTTTTGATTACTATGCCTGTGTAGTGTATTTTGAAGTCAGGGAGTGTGACACCCCCCACTTTGTTCTTTTTGCTCAGGATTGCTTTGGCTATTCAGGGTCTGTTGTTCCACATGAATTTTTTTAATTGTTTTTT
>NW_007832428.1:0-763 GCF_000696425.1 Galeopterus variegatus
GCCAGGGCAGACGGGCTGTCACAGCATCAGTCACGAACATCACCAGAAAAGGCAAACTTACCAATCTGTGTATACCTCACAACCTTTCGTTTGCTGTATTTTTATTGAAACTTGAATTTTTAGCTCTTCAAGGAATGATGGTTTGATCAGAATATTAGAAACAACAATTTAACAGATTCCAAAAAACTTCAGTGGCAAAATCAGTATTCTCTGTGCATTGGAGCTTGTAATTGGAAGAGGCTATCCCATGTTGATAGAATTTATTTGTCCCACACACTTGGCGGCTTAGCACTTGGGGAGAATGTGAACATGGTCTCCACCTCCCTTGCTTTCTGTGTGTGAATCTTGGGCTCGAACATTGTGATTCTCTTGTGAACAAAATAAGCACCTCCCTCACATATTTTGGATTTCAGTAGGTCCTATGTTCTTTTGCTTTGCTTTATCGGATGTTTCCATTGGTCTTAGTCATTTATTTTTCGAAAATACCATGGCAGTTTAAAGTCCTCGTGACTGACATGCCTGCTTAGCAAAAATCTCACTAATGGAAGAAGATGCCCTCCCCCCCAGTAATGGTGTCAGCCAGCGCCATGGCTCAGGCAGTCGTGCAGTCTGCTGAGGGTGGAGTTGCCAAGAGCCGAGCAGGTCACTGGGCTTCCTGTGCCGGCAGGCATGACTGAGGGGGCAGAGGGTCATCCCGGATCCCATAAGACCCAGAACCAAGCAGGGAGGGCTGAGGACAAACGTGTTCAGCAGATGAGCTTTA
>NW_007832429.1:0-763 GCF_000696425.1 Galeopterus variegatus
GATTCTATAATACAGAGTGCCAAAAAGTAAGAATTAAATGACATCACCTTTGCTCTACACAGAGTTTCATCAATGAGCTAAAATGCAATATATTCTCAATACACACATGTAATACATATTGATATAAGAAAGGTCATTTAGAAGCTTTCTTCTCCATAACTTTTGCAATCATTCATGAACTAATCTTCTCTCATCACCCCCTAAAGCTTGGATTCTTGCTAAACTCAGATACTTAACTCGGTTTCATGGAATCCATGAGATCCCCAAAATTTAATGCAGAAGAAGTCTTTTTATTTCCCCCTGGGCCAGGTTGGAGACAGATCTAGTGCTTTCATTCTCTTCCCAAAGGAGTCTGTACTCTTTTTTAAAACATTGTAATTCATTTACTCACTGCTGTACTTGTAAATCCTAAAGTTAAAAGAAACATGATATGAATATTTTTTCCCTAAAGAATCTTCTTCATGGTTCAAAGTCACAAATATCACCCTACATTTTTTCCATGGTGAAAATAATAGTAGATTTTATGTTATGTGTTTATGCCTTTGGAGCGTGGAGGAGTAAGAAAATGTTGGCATAGGAAGAAGACTACACTGATGGTCAAGTTACCATCTAATTACAAGTGGTGACAAATTTATTGGATACTTGGCTTGAATAGATGAGAAAAAAAATTGGGAGAGACCCAGATGGAATTCTGACTTGATTCTCCTTCTTTTAGCAGGAGCAGCACATAATCAGATCCTAACTGATGATTGTGAACAAGCTT
>NW_007832430.1:0-763 GCF_000696425.1 Galeopterus variegatus
AAAAAAAAAAAAAAAAAAAAAAAAAAAAAAAAAAGGGCCAGACACATTTTTTGAAGAAACAATGATTGAGAATTTTCCAAACTAATCATAGATATCAAGACATAGATTCAAGAAACTATATGAAACTGAGGTGGGGAGAAAAACCCATGGTTAGGCTTGTTACAATAATAAAATTGTAAAAATCAAAGATGAGGAAGAAAACATTTCAAAAGCAATCAGAGAAAAGAGAGATCGCATTCAAAGGAGCAATTCTTAGACAGCAGCTGACTTCTCTACAGAAAAAAGGGAATCCAGAAAAAAATTAAGTGATGCCTTTATAAAACTAAAAGGCAATAATTTCCAATAGACAATTCTATGCTCAGTAAAAATATCCTTCAAAAATGAAGCTGAAATAATGAATTTTCAAATATTTTCTTTGTTGAAGTAGATTGAAGTAGATTTGTCACCTCCAGTCTCATATTGAAGAAAATACTAGAGAGTATTTTTTAGGTGGAAGAAAAATTATCCCAGAAGGAAGTGAAGAGATATAGGTAGAAATGAAGAACAAAGCAAAATGTACCTTAAGAGGCTAACCTAAATAAATATTTCCTGCCCAAATAAAAATATTAATATTATATTTATTAGAACATATATTATATACTAATTATGTGTGTATATCCATATAAAATAAAAATACACAAAACAATGCCATTTCATTCTGAAAAGGGATTAATGGAGTCAAAAGTGTTTGCATTGCCCAGGTAGAGGGTCAAATGACCAACTG
>NW_007832431.1:0-763 GCF_000696425.1 Galeopterus variegatus
TTAAAGGAAACAGTAAGGTTTGGGAGGAAAATGTTTAAATTGCTTAGGCAATCTAAAAAAATTATAATTCCAAGAGAAGTCAATAAAAACCCTAAGATCAGGGCTTATTTGTACTTTCTACATATAGTGGGGAGAGGTACATTTGATCACTTATTTAATTTAGACATTTGTAGAGCATCATATTGTATGCGATGTCTGCTTCAATAAGTCTCCCCTAGCCTTCCTTGTTTAGTGCTGACACTAAAATGACTTACAAGCTGCTAGAGCTCAATGGAAGAGGAAGAGAGACCTATGGAGCTCATGAAAGCAGGAGAACCCACAATGAGAGAAAGAAAGGACCTCTCTGACCATTACAAGCCCCAGCCACTTCAAGGCTGGCCCTGGTGAGCACACTGAGCAAGAGGTGGCCAAAGCAGTGTCTTTCATATGAAGTTGCTTAGAGCCTGCAGGGGAGAAGAGGGCCTTGGTGGACCCCAGGCCAACAAGACCACTAACAGAGTTCCTGTGTACCCACATAGGCGCAAGGAGCCACAGACAACGGAAAAAAAGAGCTACTTTTGAAGAGCTGCCTTGTGAGAGGCCGGTGAGTCATCACAAGGGACCAGCGCATGTCCCAAACCCATGGGAACTGTTTGGAGTGTGGGAGGTGGAGGAGACAGGCCCAGTGGGGGAACATTGGGGCACAGCATGAATAGCTGATCGGCCCCCCCAATTAACACAAGACCACTCAGTGGAGACTGGTCAGGAATATAGAACCACAGGG
>NW_007832432.1:0-763 GCF_000696425.1 Galeopterus variegatus
ATGTAGATGTAGATACATGTGGAGCTATAGATACAGATGCAGATGCAGATGCAGATATAGATGCAGACGCAGACGCAGATGCAGATGTAGATGTAGGTACAGTTATAGATCTAGATACAGATGTAGATGTAGATACATGTGGAGCTATAGATGTAGGTGTAGACATAGAGATAGATATACATGTAGATGTAGATACAGATATAAATACAAATGTAGATGGAGATATAGATGTAGATACAGATATAGATATAGATGAAGATGTAGATTCACCATAAGGAATTGGCTCACACAGTGGGGAGGCTGAGAAGTCCCAGGGTCTGCAGCTGGTGATCTGGAAATCCAGGAGAGCCGATGGTGTAAATTCCTGTCCGAGTCCAAGTCTGAAAGCAAAAGAAGACCAATGTCCCAGCTCAAAGACAGGCAGAAAGAGGGAATTCCCCCTTACTCAGCCTCGTTATCCTGTTCAGGCCTCCAGCAGATTGGAGGAGGCCCCCCACAGTGGGAAGGACCATCTGCTGTCTCAGTGTACAGATTTCAGTGTTCATCCCATCCAGAAACACCCTCGCAGACACCCAGAATAATGTTTAATCAAACATTCTGACAACAGTGGCCCAGTCAAGTGGACACTTAAAATTAGCCATCATGACAGGATAGGTCAGGATGGGATGGGATGGAATGGAAGAGATTTAAAAGATCACGCCTCGTAAGGCTGAGTGTCATTTAAGTGACGCAGTACAGAAGTAAGAACTTATAAAAGGAGATC
>NW_007832433.1:0-763 GCF_000696425.1 Galeopterus variegatus
AAGTGCCTCTGTGCATCAGTTTTCTCATATATAAAATGAAGACACTCATTACATTTACCTCTTAGACTTATTCAAGGTTTTAATGAGTTAACACACATGAAATGGTTAGCACAGTACTTGGCCCATAGTCAGCCCTCAGAAAATGTTAGCTATGATTATTTATATATTATTTTATTATAGATGTAATAAATATAACATAAGGGTAGTAATCTTATCACTTCAAAGGACAATTGTGATAAATAAATATACCTGTGAAGACAAGTAAACAATTGAGTATGATGTTAAAGTGTGTTTTCTTTGCTAATTAATCATTTATAAATAAAATTATACCGTTTGTGAATAGTCAGATGTGAATAAAATTAATTGATAATACATTTTCTTATTTACATTTATGCCTGACCTTGTTGGCAAGTGTCAGGACATCTCTTTGTTTTTTCTCAATTTAGGTTACTAAGGGATCTTGTCATATAATTCAGAAAATAGTATATATGAGGGTACTTAAAAATTTTTATGGAGGGGGGAGAGGGAGGAGGGAGGGAGGTTTTGGTGATGGGCCATAATAATCAATCACATTGTATATCGACAAAATAAAAATTTAAAGGGAAGAAAAAATAAAATAAAATAAAATAAAATAAAAATTTTATTTAAAAACCATCAAAAAAAAAAAAGAAAAGAAAAATTTGTATTATCTTTTAATTCTGTTTTTCCATGAACTTTTTGAAGTCTATACATATAGTATTGAGATTGAGCAAAAGCCCTAAGC
>NW_007832434.1:0-763 GCF_000696425.1 Galeopterus variegatus
CACATAGAAAGTAAAAAGGAATTCCCACCAAACTTTACTTGTCAAACCAATCCATTTATCCATATTTATTATGTGTCTAGAACCTAGGCAGTGGAGAAAACTACTTATCATTCTCATGAGCAACCAGCCTTGTACATTGTAGGCACCTAATAAAACATTTTTTCAATTAAAATTTATTACAAAGATTTTCACAGTAAACGTTCCTTTTAAAATATTTTCTAAATCATTTCTTTTAAAAGTAGACAACCAGTCAGAAGTAGAACAGTAGCAATTGCTGAACTTAGTAGTAGCCCAAAGCAGACCTCATCCCTAAGTCTCATGACAGCTTCTTGGATGCAGCACATGCGTGTTTCTTCTCTCTCTCCCTTTTTAAAGACAATCCCTAAGTCTGGATCCATTGCTAATTTTTTTGGTTTTTACAAGTTAAGTCATATTGAGAGTGATGATCACATTAAAAATAAAGTATTGTATTCTCTTTTATCCTTTGCCTCAGTTTAGCAGAAAAGGGAGGGAGAAGTGGTAGAGGTTCAGCACTTGTCTAATGTGAAATTGTTTTATAGATGAAGCTAATTAGTGCTTATTGAGGAACTCATGCACTGAATTATATTCAAAGAAGATTTGAATAAAGATGTTTTGTGATTCCATTCCTGGTTCACTAACAAAGATTTAAATTTCTTCACATTAGTTAGCCTGTCATTTTTATTTTGAGTCTTGACATATGGGAAAAAATGTAGGCTAGGTCCACTTGAGTTTGTTTCACAAA
>NW_007832435.1:0-763 GCF_000696425.1 Galeopterus variegatus
GTTAAAGCTTTGAATTAACTAATGTGAGCACCAGGAGTTTACATCAAAAACTATTAAAACTTGATTGAACTTTTCCATTTGTTACCAAAATCAATTTATAAATAATTTCTTCTAAAAATTCTTAATGTGGAGATCTCAATCCCAAATCCCACCTCTGACAATTCACTTCAGAAACGCAACTCAACATAATGTGTTAACTGCTTACTCTGTAGCTACTGGATTTTCAAAGAAAAATAAGACATGATCCCTGCCCTTGAAAATTATTTTATTATGTCAATAGTCTTGTGTGGCAATTCTTAAACAGATTATTAGAACCCACCTCAAAATTCTGTGATACTTTTTGATGATTTTAGAATACTTATTCTAACTTGAAAAATTCCCAAGACCATAAACCATCCGTCCCCTCCCATCCCTTCATTCCTACGTTGGATTGATTTGTGTCCTCCAAGTACATGTATTAGAAACTTAACCCCTACTGTGACACTGTTAAGAAAGTGGGAAATATTATTATGGTAATTGGAAGGTGAGGCCTTGAAGAGGTGATTAGATTTTGAGGACCACACCCAGGTAAATGGATTAATCCATTGACAGTTAAATAGTGGTCATGGGTGTGGTTTTGAGGGCTTTAAAAGGAAAAGTACTGAGGAGTTAGCTCTCTCTCTGCTCTGCCATTCTACCATGTAAGACCCCTGCATCACTGTCACCACCATCAAGGCCTTCAGATATGTTTCCTGGACTTATTCTTTGGACTTCCCAGCCTCCA
>NW_007832436.1:0-763 GCF_000696425.1 Galeopterus variegatus
GTGCATTCTTATGCCCCATCATTCTTTGGAGCTATGATATTGCTATTATGTGGAAGACTGGGGAAGCGTTGAGAAGAGTTAGCTAAACAATTTATGTTTTTGAGGCCCAGGTCCCTCACTTTTAAGTCATTCATGCAATTATCTACCATGAATCTACCATGTACATGGTTTTGTGCTAAATGTTGCAGGAATGAAGATGAATAAGTCATAGTCCCTTCCAGTCAGGTAGTTGGGGTTAGAGTTGGGTAGAGACTAAGGAATAAGAGTTCACGATGAGTGGATAGAGATCTATAACAGGCGATGTACCAGAATAGAAGAGGGTGAAATCTGGGAAGATTTTGCAGAGGAAGTAATATTTAAGCTTAAATAAGTGGGAGGGAAGGCATTCCAGGCAAAGGAACTAGCGAGTACCTAAGCATGGAGTCATGACAAAACGTGGTGATTTCAGCGAACATGTAACAACTGGATGCAGCGTAGGAGCTTGTGGAGGAATGGTGAGAGCGAGGCTGGAAAGTGTCTAATGGCAGCTAACAGGTCTCACTTATACAATCACTATTTACATTTACAGATGAAGAAACCAAGGCACAGACTGACATGACCTTAAATTCCCTCAGTTAATTAGCGGGGAGCTAGGATTTGCTCCCTGGCAGTTTGGCTCCAGAGCTCATTCTTTTGTTCAGGGGTTAGATGATCAAGGATTTTGTTAAGGAGTTTGGGCTTGCTCCTTCAAGCAGGCTTTAAGGTAGGCAAGTGATATAATCAG
>NW_007832437.1:0-763 GCF_000696425.1 Galeopterus variegatus
ATATATATATAATTTATTAATATTTATAATATTATTATATTATATTTTGAAAGTGGAAAAACTGTGAAACTGAAGACTAATTAAATCATAGTCAGCAACACTCCTCAACTTTTAGCAGAAATATTGTGTTGAAATGAAAGTGGTTCCTTTATGTGTATATAATTAATGTTTGACTGACCGACCTGTAGTTCTTTTTTTGTGGGAGTGAAAGAAACTGTGCTTCCTCAAGCTTTTTTCCTCAGGAACCAAACTTCAGTGACTAAAGATTTGCACACTGAGATACATTTCAGAAGGCAAAAATTATTATTGAGGGAGTACCTCTATCAAAACATCTTCCTTTATAGCTGTTTTATTGCTCGCCTGTGGCTATAAAATTTTTCTTCCCTTTTTCTTTTTGTCAGGTTAAAAAAAAGAAAAATATGTGAAAAAAAAAAGGCTTGGGAACCCCCTCTCTTGAGAAAGGAAAGTGGCTGTCCTAGTTTATATGTAAACAGAAGAAATATCTTTATGTTCTATAAAGGATGAAGTGTATTTTTAAACACAAACCCCTTTGGAACCAATTAACACTGATATCTGAACTTCTTTTCCTTTCTTTTTTCTTTTCTTTTTTTAAAGCAACCCATTTGTTCAAACAGCTTTGTATCAGTTCCATGGGTAATTTTCTAAATGTGTATATATCACTTGAAACAGATTTCCAAAAGCTCTTTATCCAATATTTTTTACACTTCTAAATTTTTTTTTTTTTTTTTTTTTTTTTTTTAAA
>NW_007832438.1:0-763 GCF_000696425.1 Galeopterus variegatus
TTTATTCTTTAAACAGAAACTATAATTTATTAGTGAGATTATGAATGGCTTTCTCTGATTCTTTATGCTTTTCCTATACCTTCCACAATTTTTCAACAAGCACACAGTACTTTTAGAATTAGAAAAAAAGGGTTTATAGTTATTTTTATTTTTGTTTCACATGGAAAACAAATAGTGGCATAGGGAAGGGGACCATGCTACCTTCACAAAGGCTAGCTTAAGAATGTGCTTTGGGAGAGAAGGACTCAGAGCTGTTGGGAGTTGATCCCAACCAAGAATGTTGAGTCCCAAACCTGGAAATGTGGACACCTGGCCACTAAGAAATATGTAAGTGCCTATTATGCGCCTCATTTTAGTCAGGCTAGGATGGCTATGGCAGCATCTATGTATTGCTATAATTCCCAGACTAAAGAATAGTGCCCGGCACACAGTAGGTGCTTAGTAAATATTTGTCAAATAGAGGGCTGTAATACTAAGGCAGGATAGCAATTATTGTATCTCAAAACAGGGGAGGTCACAGTTACTTCCTGCCTGAGAAGCCAAGGAGAGGGTTTTATTCTCTGAAACTACAGTAGCTGATTATTAAGTAGAAATCACAACTAAGCAGAAACACTGATACACGTGACTTTAAACAATTATGTTTTCATTGTACTTTTTCTTATCACAAAAGCATTGCAGAATAATAGAATATACAGATAAGGAAAGAAATATTTTAAAAACCACTTTTAAGACATAGGTATATACTCTCTCAGATGGTCTGCTA
>NW_007832439.1:0-763 GCF_000696425.1 Galeopterus variegatus
ATTAGCACCCAAACCCTAAAGCTGGGGAGAGCCTGTGCACTGGAAAGAAAGGGGGTGCTGGGCCGGCCTGGTGGCGTACTGCTGTAGTGCGCCGCTTGGGAAGTGCGGTGGCGCTCCCGCCGAGGGTTCGGATCCCACATACAGACCGGCCGCTCACTGGCTGAGCGAGGTGTGGGCGCAACACCGAGGGTTGCGATCCCGTTGCCGGTCCCGGTCCGGTACGGGCGCGACACTGAGGGTTGCGATCCATTGCCGGTCACAAAAAAAAGACAAAAAGGGAAAAAAAAAAAAAAGAAAGGGGGTGCTGGTCATATTCTACTCCACACCCATGGCAGCCTGGAGGGACAGAACCCTGAGGAGTGGTATAGGAACAGCGGATCTGCCACAAGGAAAAAGAGAAGCAGTCAAGATCCCATGGGCTGTGCCACTGCAAGGCCATCTGCACTTCCTCGGCAGACAGAACACAACAGCCACCATCACCTAAGACAAGTTAAAGCAGCATGTTAGTTTCTGCCTCTATTTTTTTCACCTTTGATTTATTCTACAATCCTCGGTTATACTCCCCAGCAATGAGCAATGTCACCATATCAAAGCCAACCATGATGTCCCACCTGCCAAAGAGAAAGGGTCTCTTCAATTCCCTCTTACTCAGCCTCTCAGCAACTTCTGATAATTAAGAGTTCTTTCTTCTGGGGCTGGCCTGGTGGCGCACTGCTACAGTGCGCTGCTTGGGAGTGTGGCGGCACTCCCGCCGAGGGTTCGG
>NW_007832440.1:0-763 GCF_000696425.1 Galeopterus variegatus
ATGTTTTGTAATTTTTAACTCTGAAAGACAGAGTCTGAAAATTAAGATTGCTAAATCAAAATCAGTGTATTTCTTTTCAACTGATTATGTAAGATTGCTTTCCAAAAGATATTGCAACAATTCACACGATTAGAGTTCCTATGCTACTACAGGCTCACACATGCTGAGTGTTACTGCTGTGCTGTGGGTTGGGTTTCCTGGAAAATAGCCCTTTAGAGTTGTCCAGCCTGGAGGCAAGAAGGCTGCACTTTTATGTCTCACATCATGAGTCATTGCTTGCAGGCCATTCTCAGGGAGAGGCCATAATCTTGGGCAAGTCAGTTCTCTTCAAGAAAAATTCTTGCAGAGGGAATCAGCTGAGAATTGTTGCCCACCCAACCTCTCAGCAGCAGGGGGAATGCTTCAGTCCTAAAAGAGAATCTTACCCAATTTTAAGAGTAAAAAAAGTATCTGTTCTTGTTTTAATTTGTATTTCTCTGAATACAAATACAGGAGCATATTTTCACATACTTATTGGCCATTTGAAATTTTTCTTCTATAATATGCTTGTTCATGCCCTTTGCCCATTTTTAATTTAGCCAGTTGTTCTTTTCTTACCCTTTTGTAGAAGCTCTTTGTATATTAGAGAGAGTAAACCTTTACTTATCACATGAGTTACAAATATTTGTCCCAGTTTATCATCTGTGATTCCATTAAATTTATCTTTTTTTTTTTTGTCTTTTTTTTCCGTGTCCGGCAACGGATCGCAACCCTCAGTGTCGCC
>NW_007832441.1:0-763 GCF_000696425.1 Galeopterus variegatus
TGAAGATTATCTTTTAATTCTATTTTTGAAGTACCCTTGTATGTTATAAACTCATACATACCGTATATATCTTTATATATGAATCTATATTTACACCACTCAGACCATAATTTTCTCCTATGTCAAGGGCTAATTCAATTTTCTTTAATTTTCACAGTTTTAGGCTGACTGTAGGGCAATTCTGATTTTGGGTTAATAGCAGACTCAGGGCAATATTCCTATCACTTTTTCTGAATGCTCTGCAGTGATCTTTGGGATGACTAGACCAAACCCCACCAAGCGATGTTGTTCTAGGCCCATGCCGTGCTGCGTGTTGGTTGCAGGTGCCCTAACAGCTACCCATACATCCTGGTGGCCTGTGTCTGCTGTCCCCACCTAGATTCTCAGGATCTGAAAGAAGATCACCCTGTCTGTTCTATGGAAATATATCCCTCCATGATCAAGATCTCCCACCAACTGTTGTCTCCCCACCTAACAAAAAAAATGTGGGAGCAGGACCAGCATTCCATTAACAGGAATTTCTTTGGCCTCTTTTGCCATTGCCTACAGAATATCAGTCCCTGCCTGAGGGGAAAAGGGCTAAAAACAGGTGGGCATGGGTCCCCAAGTAACTTGCCATGAGCCACTAAAGCTGATGTGCGGGGTCAGTCATATGGCTTAAAAATCCAGAAGTTGCAGGACCCCAAATAACGGTGTTTTTCAAAAATTTTGATGTAAATAAATTGATATTTGTGTTGCATTTCACAATTTACAAAAAAAAAAA
>NW_007832442.1:0-763 GCF_000696425.1 Galeopterus variegatus
GGTTGCCAGGGATTAAGAGGGAGGGAGGAATGAATAGGAAGAGCATAGAGGACTTTTAGGGCAGTCAAACAATTCTGTATAATACTACAATGATGAATACATGTCATTATACATTTGTTTAAACTCATAGAATGTACAACGCCAAGAGTGAACCCTAATGTAAACTATGATAATGATGTGTCCGTGGAGGGTAATTGTAACAAGTGTACCACCTGGTGAGGGGTGTTGGTAATGGGAGAGGGTGCGCATGTGTGAGGGCAGGGAGTATATGGGAAATCTCTGTACCTTCCTCTCAATTTTGCTGTAAACTTAAAGCTGCTCTAAAAAATAAAGTCTACTTTAAAAAGAAAAGCTAAATCAAATTTTCAAAAATTAAAAAAAAAGAAGTGGTGGAAAAGTTTAGCAGAACTAAATTCTTAGCGAGTCTTGTTTTTTTGAATTGCTTACCCCCATCCGTTGGCTATCTCAGGTCTTAGGACCCTCTCTGCCACTAACTTAATCAGGCCTTAACCTTCTGGAATGTACTTATACAGAAGTCTGTGATCCAGCTTCTTTCCTCCAATACTGTGCTAGAATGCTCTAAGAAATAGATTTCTAGCAATAAAATTCTATACTTTAAAATCCTGCAGAGGAGACATCAGTATGAACTCATAATTAGCTTAATACAGGTACAGATGTTTGCATAAATAAATATTCATAGACACATGTATATATAAAGGTTAGGATGCACACATATATTTTCTTGAGAGGGATAGAAGCAAAT
>NW_007832443.1:0-763 GCF_000696425.1 Galeopterus variegatus
TTTTCATATCACAAGTGTCATACCTGCATCATCGTCTGAAGGCTTCCCCTGCCTACTCTTGTTCTCTCTCTCTTTAATCTTCCACAGGTAGTGCCTCCCAATAAATTCCTTGTACTTCTAATTCTATCTTGGCAAGTGCTTTCTGAACTGACATAGGTTTTTGTTTATTTCAGGTACAGGAATGTGTAACCATCTGCAGGCCAAAGATAATTGTCACTCATGGTCTATAGAAGTTGCCTGAGAAGTTTCCTGGAAGTGTCAGGAGTGATTGTCGTGATCTACTCTGGGTTGGTCTTTGTGTCACAGAGTGCAGATAAGTAGATGTAGCTCTTGCCCTGAAGGGTCTCAGTTTAATGAGATAGGGTGTCAACAAATATTATATGTGTGGTAAGTGCTAGAACAAAATGAAAGTGGAGTGACACAGGAGCACAGGGAAAGGAATGACAGTCTGGGGAAGTCAAGGTAGGCTTCACATTTACCTCTGAGCAAGATCTTGAAGGAGTAAAAGCTCTCCTGGAAGGTGAGTTGGGGGTGAGAGCATTCCACATAGAGCAACAGCATATACCAAAATACAGAGGTGAGAGTGGGCATGGTATGGTCAGTGAGAAGCACCAGGAAATTACCTATTAGATCATGGAATCTCACCTTTATGCAGAACCAGATGGAAAAAGGAAAGGTCACGATGATAAAGAGCAGGGAAGTGAGGACAAGAAGCCATTCACAGACCCCTAAACCAGAGGACTTGGTACCTAAAAAAAAAAAA
>NW_007832444.1:0-763 GCF_000696425.1 Galeopterus variegatus
TCCTATAGCAATCAAGAAATGCAAATTAAAATCATAATTATATATAAATGTGTGTATGTATGTGTATGTACGTGTGTGTGTGTATATGGCTATATAGCTATAGAAGAGAGGAAATTGAAAATGGATGACAATATCAAATATTGGCTAGAACAGGAGGGTAAGTGGTATCACCACTTTGAAGAAGACTTTGAAGTTATCAAATAAAGTTGAAGATACACCTAACCCATGATCTGGTAGTTCCACCCTAGTTACATCACCGAGAGAAATGTATGCACACAGAGACATGCGGAAGGATACACACAATAGAAATATTTGTAATAGCCACAAACAGGGGAAAAAAGAGACCAAAGCACATAAATACAATATGGCATATTCACTCAATGAAATACAATATATCAAAGATGAGGAAAATACAACAATTACATGCAACTACACAGACGATTGAAAAAGTAAGTGGAAGAAACCAAACACATAAACAGTATGATTCCATTTATATTAAGTTCAAAATCAGGCAAAACTAAACTACAGTAGTATTGGGGATGCACATAGGGGTGTTAAAAGTATTCAAGAAAGCAAGTAAAGCATTATAATAAATTTGGGATAGTGAATATATTTAGGGCAAAAATAGGAATAGATGTAAATGCCAATAATAGAGGAATGCTCTAAGAAATTAAAGAAGCAACTATGAAAAGGAATATCTTATAGGCATTAATAGTCATGTTCTCAAAATATTCAACAGCATGAGAAAATGTTCATAAGATAA
>NW_007832445.1:0-763 GCF_000696425.1 Galeopterus variegatus
CTAAGGAAACAAAATGAGATACAAGAAAACTCAGTTAGACAACACAATGAAATGAGAAAAAGTATATAAGACCTGAAAGAAGAAATGTGTGAAGAAATCAATGCCCTGAAAAAGAAAGTAGAAGAGCTTGTGGAGCTGAAGGTTTCATTCAACAAAATAAAAAATACAACAGAGAGTTTAACCAGCAGGCTAGAACAAGCAAAAGAGAGAATTTCTGACCCTGATGATGGGCTGCTTGAATTAACACAGGTGGACCCAAAAAAAAAGAATTTAAAAAATTGAAGAAAATCTAAGAGACACAACAGACAACCTTAAGCACTCAAATATCCAAATCATGGGTGTTCCAAAAGGGGAGGAAAAAGGAAATGGCATTGAAAACACATTAACATATTCAACAAAATAATAGCAGAAAACTTTCCAGGTATAGGGAACATCGCAGATCTTCAGATTCAAGAGGCCCAAAGATTCCCAAACATATTCAATCCAAAAAGGTCCTCTCCAAGACATGTTCTAGTCAAACTGGCAAAACTCAGAGACAAAGAGAGAATCTTAAAAGCTGCACGAGAGAAGCATAAAGTCACTTATAAAGGAGCCCCAATCCAGACTAACATCAGATTTTCCATCAGAAACCTTAAAAGCCAGAAAAGAATGGGATGATATATTCAAAATACTAAAATACAAAAACTGAAAGCCAAGAATACTTTACCCAGCAAGGCTATCCTTCTAAAATGAAGGGCAAATAGTATATTTCTCAGACAAACAA
>NW_007832446.1:0-763 GCF_000696425.1 Galeopterus variegatus
ACTACAATTCTGTATTCTCAGGTCCTCTGAATTCATGGACTGACTAGCAACAGAGTAATACCATTCGGAGGGGAGCCCTATATTTTCTCCTGCTAAAATTTGGAGGGAGAAAAATGTGTGCAGATGGAAGATTAAAACTCTAAGAAGAGTGAGGGCTTTTGCAGAATGAGAAATGTGCTGGGATGAAGGAAGGCAACAGAAAAAAACTATGGGCTAAATCTGAGAGCAGAATTCTATGGTAGAACTGCTTTCATCACAAAATACCTTCCAAATAAAGAGCTAGATACAGAAGGTGTTAGAGAATCATTTCAACCCAGATGGACTAACACTTCAGAGAAGAATCTACAGTGAATAATCTCTCACAAAGTAGGAATGAACGGAATCAGCTGATGGGTCTTCGATTAGTTTGTAGCCTCCACAGACCATTCTATTTTCAGAAAACCTAAACAAAGCAAATCCAAAAAGAATGTATTTGCTTTTCATTTAATTATCGAGGCAAAACTAGTTCTTCCTGAAGAAGTAGCAAAAATGAAGAAATAGAGTCTATAGAAACATAAGTTGGATATTTACACAATACTCTTCAGATTATCTAAAGGTAATCAAATACACTATTTTTGTGCTTCTACTTAGTCCTTGAATCTGTCCGTACATGTTGTATATCATTGATAAACTTTCACATGTATTATCTTATTTCAACTTTCTGAAAACCCTTAGAGATTGCCAGGGCACCATTAGGCCCATCTCACAGATGGTGGAACTGAGA
>NW_007832447.1:0-763 GCF_000696425.1 Galeopterus variegatus
GGCAGATAGGGGACTGAGAAAAAGAAGTGATGAAATGTAACATCTTTTTCTTAAGTGAGCTTAAAATGATTCCTTTCCCCAAGAATTACTTATTGTGTTTGTAAAAAGAAAGTAAGTCTTCCCCACAAGTGAAAAAATTGGCACAAATTAGTAATCTAGGCTTAAGATAAGTAAAATAAAATCAGTTGAGAGCAATTTAAGCAGATGCTTCTGCCTCATAATACAATTGACATGCATCAAGAAAGGAGGGAAAGGAACTTTTAAGAACATGAATGTTAGCTGCAAGAGAATGGGAAAGTTATTACCAAAAAAGCCAATATTTTCTTTTTAAAAAGGGCACAAGAATAAAATGTTCTATCGAAAACTCAGACCAAAATTTTAAATTAATCTTAAATAAGAATCTAAACAAGCATAAAATATCTGAAATATCCCTTTCAGTCAATTTAAATAACACCTTGAAAAAATTGGTATACCTGCATGCTAAAGTTGTGATAGTTCATACATCTTTGGAATAATTAGTAAGTATAAATTACGAATTGACATTTTCTATAGGGATGCCCAAGTATCATCATCCTGGTTATCTGCTATGAAGGTTTCTCTGTACCTATGAAGATGTTCCATGTGAAATGCGTGAAAGCAAGATAAGTATTGAGAATATAATAAGGGTCCTTGGATAAAGGCATATGTTCATTAAAAAGCATTTATCCTTTACTTGTTAGGTTCAGAGATTTTAGTGCATTTTCAATTTTTTCTCATATCCACA
>NW_007832448.1:0-763 GCF_000696425.1 Galeopterus variegatus
TGAAGACAGAAAAAGCAACCTGATAAAATCCTCATTATTAGCATAAATGCATAATGGCCTTACCTTTTTTTTTTAAGAAAATGTAATTTTATTGAAATTATTTTTTACATTCTAGGATGTTGTGATGGAACAGTTGGGAGGGAGGGGGAGAGGGGAAAGGGGAAGGAAATGTGATGGAAGAAGGAGGAAGGAGGAGGGGTGGGATTGAAGCCTGTGACACCCCCTCATTCCCACAGGGGAGACCAGGGGACTTCCGGCAGTGGCTTGGTCATTGCCGGGCTGGATGGAGATGTCAGGGGGGTATGATAAAGGCCCTCAACCCCACCACCCTAGCTTGAGAACCCAGGACCCTTCTTGCTGTGGCTCAGTGTTTGCTGGTAGGCTGGCTGAGGATGTTGGGGGGCATGGCTGAGGCCTGTGTCACCCCACCTTCGCAATTGGTTGCGGGTGTCAGTAGGCATTGCTGAGGGCCCTGGATAATGGCCTTACCTTTGCAAAACACTTCACTTTGACGGTCTGACTTAACAAGTTACTTCTGTTCTCTGGGTTTTCACTTCCTCCTCAATGAAATGGTGGGAGTGAAATAGATGAAAGTGACTAAGGGAGGCCCACGTGCCACCACTGCCTCGTGGCCCCGCAAGTATGCAAGTGCCCATCAATCCTGACATTCTTTCCCAAGGATTCTGAGTTCTGCTTCAGAAACCTTCTCAGCACAGTATGCAAAATGAAATTTACTTTTCATTTCTGGGCCCTAAATGATCTC
>NW_007832449.1:0-763 GCF_000696425.1 Galeopterus variegatus
GTCCTGGAATTAACAAAGAAGTTCCTCTAAGTTACCCGTTTGTTAATAATTAATAAAGTAAGATGGGAGTTACTAACAATGATATTGTATCTATAAAAAGACCCTAATGACTAAGAAATATTCTGATTTTAAGTATATTACAATAAGTATGTGGGGCTGGCTTCATGAGTATGCAACCTGTAAAGCTCCACAGAACCCAATGTTTAGAAGGGCCACACACTTTATTTATGCTCTTTTATTATCATATAAAATTCTTAATTAATTTGAACATGGAGTTCTGCATTTTTATGTTGTACTGGGTCCCACAAATTATCTGTATAATCTGATAGTGATTTTTATGTAGCATTTTCTAGGTTATACTTTCACAACTATCAATTCATATGACCCAGCCTATCAGTTCCGAAGATCATTAGGATACAAATTATTTCCCAATTATCATTTAGGTTCCTCTATGGTAAGTAGCAAAAAGTAATCCTTATTGACTTAAGCACCAACACAGTGACTTTTTGGAAGAATACAGTGTAAATCATAGAACTGAAGGGATCATTCAATCTTTAGAAAAGACAGGAGATAGGATAGCTTCAGGGATCTTAGTAGCAGAGACTGATTCACTTTATTCTACAATGCTATAGAATATTCATCTCCAGCTGCTTTCTTTCCCTGGGTAAATCCTTAAAGATTAAAATTCCTTGAAAAGTGAGAGAGAGAAAAAGTGTGTGTGTGTGTGTGTGTGTGTGTGTGTGTGTGTGTGTGTGTGTGTGTG
>NW_007832450.1:0-763 GCF_000696425.1 Galeopterus variegatus
GGTCCAGCTGCTGTGCCAGAATCCAGAAAGACTGGACAATAACTCAAGTTTTAAATTCTGTTGTAATTCAAAAATATGGAAACGAACATTTAGAGAGGGTGCACAGCGGAGCGAGAAACGAACTAATACTTTTGTGGGAGCTCATGAGTAAAAATACACATCTTATAATGTGCAAGTCCATGCATTTGGGGGCATTTGTTCTCATCTGCTGCCAGAAATGAAGCCCTCATTTTTCAAACTCAGTATCATCCAATAACAATGAACCAGTCTGGTGGCCACTCAGTTTGGTCCCACCTCTGGTGTTTTCATCATGAAATGGGTTTTTTCAGAGGGAAACATAGAACAAAAGTAAAAACGAAGTTGATTGGTTTAAGACAAGGTATTCAGTGACACTCACTGTAAAAATAAAATAAAGGGGAAGGTGTAGGCAAGCAGGTTATGCAGAGAAGACATTTTATATTTTATGTGAAAATCAGTAACTGGTTACTTGACCTTAAACCACTTTAACTTGACAACATACTGTGATGATGTCCAATTTGATGTTCTGAATTTGAAAGTAATGGCTAAAACTAAGTTATCTAATAAATCTAGTGATACAGTAGTTGTTACCATTAGTAGCCCCAAATGATAGTTGACACATTGTAAAGTAGTTAAATATGATTCCACAAGACTTAAACCTGTACTTGCACAACTGAAATCCCATCTAATGTATCAGTTAAAACTTCATCTTAGTTTAATATGAACATTATCAAAGTAAACACAA
>NW_007832451.1:0-763 GCF_000696425.1 Galeopterus variegatus
AGAAACAGTTCTTTTCCTGCTCCACACTTCAAAGCTGTTGCCTGTAAACGAGGCAGCCTCTACTCCCAAGGGCAAAGTGGGGGTCAGCCCCCACAACCAGCCACCAGCAGCGGTCCTCCATTTAGAGATGGCAAGAGGAAGGTCCACAAGTTTCCTGGCCGTCTAAGGCCCAGTGGCCGCCTTTTCCACCTCAGCTACTCAGCGCCAACCGCCATAGCCACCGCCATCTTGAAAACCCTGTTCAGGTTTTCTATTTCTTTTCAGTTCAGTCTTGGTAGTTTGAATGAGTCCATAAATGGGTCCATTTCCTCCAGATTGTCAAATTTGTTAGCGTAAATTTGTTCATAATAGTCTGCAATGATTCTTTGTATTTTTGTGGTATCAGTTGCAATGTTTCCTTTTTCATTGCTGATTTTTGATATTTAGGTTGTCCCTCTTTATTATTTATTTAGTCTACCTAATGGTTTGTCTATTTTGTTGGTCTTCTCAACTTTTTGTTTCATTCACCTTTTGTACTTTTTAAATGTCCATTACATTTAGTTCTGCTCTGATCTATTTCTTTCTGCCTACTAATTTTTGGATTGAATTGTTCATGTTTTTCTAGTTCTGTGAGGTGTAACATTAGGTTGTTTATTTGAAGTCTTTCTATTGTTTTGATGTAAGCATTTGTTGCAATATATTTCCCTCTTAGTACTGCTTACAGAGTATCCCATTGTTTTTGGTAAGTTGTGCTTGTATTTCCTCCTTTTCAAGGAAATTTTTG
>NW_007832452.1:0-763 GCF_000696425.1 Galeopterus variegatus
ATTAATGAGTGAGTCATTGCTCTATCAGTTCCCGAAAGAAATGGTTGTTTAAAAGACCCTGTCTCCTTGTCTCTCTCTCTCTCTCTCTCTCTCTCTTCCTCTCGCCATGTGATCTACTTGTACCCGCCAGGTGCCTGCCGCTTTCTGCCATAAGTAAAAGCAGCCTGAGGCCCACACCAGATGCAGCTGTCCCAGAATCATAAGCCACATAAAACTCTGTTCTTTATAAATTACCCAGCCTCAGGTATTCTGCCAAAGCAACACAAAATGGACTAATACAGGGAAATATGTTTTAATGGAAGCTTTGGGGGCATAGTGAAAAGTTTAAAACCATTTGGGCTGCTTGTGAAATGCACATTTTGAAGCCTTCTGTAATGATGCAAGCAAAATCAGAGACTATGGTTATGACCAGACAGATCAACTATGAAACCCACAATTTTAACAAAATAAAAGAGGCTGCTATTTTTGCTTCATTTATTAAGCTACAATATTTGATTAGCACATTTGGTTAGATAAAAAGTATTCATCATTGGCACTTTCAATATTTAAAATTTACAAAAGAACTTTAAAATCTACTAAATCTACTATGGAGTAATTCTATTGTCCTTGAGTTGCAAGTTGAGAAGTTTTAAAGAAGACATGTTGAAAAGACTCATTTTGAACAGTGCCTCTGTACTGAGCCAAGTTAATGGTTTTAATGCTGAGAAATACACCCTAAGATCACTGCATACTATTAGAAACCAAAGGACATGCCTCATTTGTG
>NW_007832453.1:0-763 GCF_000696425.1 Galeopterus variegatus
TTTTTTTTTTCTTTTGGTCTCTGCTGGTGCTTCTCCTTGTGTCAGTGCAGTTGAGAGTCTAGTGTGCCATCTGCACAGTGGCTGTGACTGCTGCTATTGAGACTAGCAACTTTTGTGGCAGCCATGAAGACTGCGGTGGCTGCGTTGGGCTACCTATGTGAAAACAGTGTTTTTGTGTGCTCTTTACCTGGTTGCAGCTGGGTACGGCTTCTTCCGGCTCCACACCTCAGGATCCTGGCGGGGCTCAGGGCGGTGGTAGCAGCTTGCTCAGTGGCAGCTGGGTTCAGGTTCCCCTGGTTCCATGCCTTACGGAAAGCTGATTTTTCTAGCTTTCTGAACTTGTATTCTATTTCTGTTACTATATTAAGTTTTGTAAAAACAACAAAAGTCATTTTTGTTCTCTGTAGAAATGCTTTCACTGAGTTGAATTAATCTTATATTTTCAATATCCACAAGTTTCCATTAAAGAATATATCTAACTATTTTTTAAAACATAATAAAAAGCTCTGCTTATTATCCCCCCATATCCTTTATATAAATATGTCTTTTTTGAACCTTATATAATAATTACATAGTGTATTTTGCTGGTATTGAGAGTCAGAATTCTGTTACTGTTTTATTTAGCTGTTATATGTAGTCTATATTATCCATAAAATAGCTTCTATATAATGCATTTATGTCTCCTCATTTATTCATTGACTGTAAAATAGTTCATTTTCTACAAT
The DNA here is from genome assembly GCF_000696425.1 of Galeopterus variegatus. Taxonomy (NCBI): domain Eukaryota; kingdom Metazoa; phylum Chordata; class Mammalia; order Dermoptera; family Cynocephalidae; genus Galeopterus; species Galeopterus variegatus. Next base: position 726 of record NW_007832453.1, read on the forward strand.
GTTCAAGAAGCTGTGGTAATCACTGGGAATAAAATAAT
>NW_007832454.1:0-763 GCF_000696425.1 Galeopterus variegatus
GCTGTTTTTCAAACACTCCAAGCCAGGCCTTTGCACTGTCTCATTGCTTTGGTGTCTCATCTTGCAGATGCTACAAGCTCTGTTCCTTCAAATTAATTTGGGTCACTGCTCAGTATCATCTTATTGGAGGGATTATCTTTATCTAAAATATCAATTCTCTGTCATTCTCCATTCCCTACTCTACTTTATTTTCTTCTTAGCACTTACCCCCATCTGACATATTGTGTAGTTGTCAGTCTTTTGTTTGTTTTCATGAACTATAAAGTAAGCCCCATGGTAGTAGGGACTCTGCTATTCATTAATATATCCCCAACACCTAAAAAAGCATCTGTTATATGGTAGGTGCTCTGCAAATATTTTTGAATTCATTTAAATGAACAAATGGATGAGTGGATGATTTTCTTCAGCAGAGAAATAACCTTTTAAGAAGGGAGATGGGGGCTGGCCAGTTAGCGCAGCTGGTTAGAGCGCAGCCTTATAACACCAAGGCCATGGGTTCAGGTCCCTATACCGGCCAGCTGCCAAAAAAAAAAAAAATAAATAAAATAAAAAATAAATCAGTGGATATGGTTGAAAAAGAAGATGACTTTAATTACATTGTATTAAAATCCAGGCTTTAAAAAACAGCAGCTTGAAGAAGCTCCTACTTGTCAAATTTGGGACAGCTTGAGTGTTAAGAATAAGAACTCTGACTGAAACATTTTGTCAGCACCACACTCACCCAGTGAGCAAACCGGCCATCCCTGTATGGGATCCGAACCCG
>NW_007832455.1:0-763 GCF_000696425.1 Galeopterus variegatus
GAGTCATCAAAGTTGTGCCCTGCCCCGCCCTGCCCACCAGGTGTCCAGTCTCTCCCATTGCCGGGAGTGAACTCCTCGGGGGAGGGTCCCTCTGCACACAGTTCCTCTTTGACTCCCCCCAGCACGGGTCGGCTCTCCGGGAGAGCTCACTAGTAGCTTCAATGTAGCTCGAGAGCTCTCGGGGCTCCCCTCTCCCTACCAGAAATCAGTTAGGGGTTCTTCCAAACTGAGGCCCCCAGAGATGGAATCTGCCTCCCAGAAACAGGGAGTTTACCAGGGGCCGATGCCCAGGGTGTGGTGGAGAGACGATCTGGGCGGGCTCCTCTTCCCTGCCCTCCCGATGCTGGTCGGGGGCTCCCCACGCTACCAGCCCCGTATGAGATCCACAGGGAGAGTGGGATTGTAAGCCAGTCCATAGGCCCCGGGGTGCCCCGTGTCGAGGTAAGCAAATGGCACGTCTCAGTGTGGAGCCACACCAAGCAGAGATGGCTGGCCTGCCTTCACTAAGCCGGCCGTCTCTGCCCCCACCTGATAGAATGGAGGCAGCTCTGTTGTGGGCACCTAGCCTGGTGTGGTAGGCGGGAGCCAGGCGGGCGGGGAGCAGTTGGGCTTCGCCCCGCAAGTGGGGCTGGGCTGGGGATGACTCACAGAGCTTGCAGAGTTGGGCCGGTCCGGCGCGTTCCACTCCGTTTCTGTGTCACTTCTGCTGGCTTACTTGGCCTTTGTTGTCTCGGGCTGCTCGCTCATACCCGCAGCAGGGCTT
>NW_007832456.1:0-763 GCF_000696425.1 Galeopterus variegatus
TCACTGATTCTTTGCTCCAGCAGGAGAGGAGTTAGGGTTTTTTGGGTTTGGGCTTTTTTTTGTTTTGTTTTATATTATCTTATGATTTATCATTCCTTCCGTTTGAGATCTTATGCTAAAAAACAAAACAAAACAAAAAAATTCTCCTTTTTCATATGCAAGGCAATATTGATTCTTAATTTGAAATCTTATCCTTTCTTTTTTATAATCTTGCCCTCATGGCTCCAAGCCTTTACGCATAGTGAATTCAGAGGCCACGTGTTGCTGGCTATCCTTTCCACAGACGTATCCTGGGCCAATGACTTTTGCATTAGATTTCTTAAAACATCTCTGCTTTTCCCTGCCTTCTGTTCCTTAAATCAGGAGTCCCCTAAATAAATTAATATTATCATTATCATATGTACATAAGTTTTTCTTGTGAGTCAATTTGTTCCTTAAAACTTTTTTGTCTAGAATTCTGCTTGTTTTCATTATATGCTACACTGTACTTTCTTATTTTTTGAGTACCTTTTCTCTTTGGCTTTTTAAGAACATGGTCATATACTAAGAAAAAAAAATGAAGGTGAGATTTGAAACTTTTACTTTTCCACAAAATGTACTTGCTTTCTTCTCATTGAGAATTGGCTTTCAACCAAGGGAGAATAATATTAGTCATTTCTGGTCACTAGGAGCAGCTACAGACAAAATCATAAATCATGGAGATTTTCTTTTTTCATTCTTCTTTTTACTTGTTGAACAAACACTATCGAGTGCCTTCTCCGTG
>NW_007832457.1:0-763 GCF_000696425.1 Galeopterus variegatus
ATTTGATGCAATTCAGAATGTTAATTCTTTATACAGGTGTACAGTTACAAACAGAATGATCAATCGATTATACAGTGTCTCCAAGAGCTCATGTATGTTCAGAGAGAGCCTCAGTGTCTGGGTCTGTGCTCCACACCATGGATCCAACCCCAGGCATGCCCAGTGACATTTGCCTAGTTAGGTACTCCTTCCTGTAATCACACTTTGTGATTTTGCTGTGTTCTGTCTTTTATTTCCATCATACATAGAGAACCAGAGTTCATGCAGATGCACTTTAAAGAGTCTCTACCGTTATATGTTTTAGGATCTTTCTATCTCTCCTCTACTGTAACATGCTTTTATCTGTAACAACCTTATAGAACTGTAATAGATATAATGCATTGCACATATTTAAAGTGTTTCCTATGGTTTTTCTGTGATTTCCTCTTCCCACTCCTTCGTTCCTCACAGCCCATGTCCAGGCAACTCATGACCTTCTTTATGTTACTTCTTAGTAGTTTCTCTCTCCTAGAATTTAAGTAAATGGAACTTGGAGTAAGGACTTTCATTGTTTATCGTATTTCTCTTAGATCATTATGGGAAATGCAGTCTTGTTCTTGTGTGAATCAGGCACTCATGAGTTTTAATACTGAGTGGGATCACAATGAGTGAAAGTCCCCCCTTTTTTAAGTTTATCTGTTGATGGGAATTTGGATTGTGTCATTTCTGGATATCATGAGATAAGCTGCTACTAATGCAAATGTAGAGATAAAGTGTTTTTTCT
>NW_007832458.1:0-763 GCF_000696425.1 Galeopterus variegatus
TTTATTGCTTTAATTTCTTCCTTTTGCCTTATTATTCCTTAATAAGATTGGGACATCCAGTACCATGCAGATTAGAAATAGTGAGTACACTTTTAGAAATGAAGTAATGCCCTCTCTTCTAAGAGCAGGACAGACGCCACTTAAGATAGCCCCTCCATTGTGTTAAAGTTAGGCGGGAAAGTGGGGGTGGGATGGGAGGAGCTCTGCTAACTGCAAAATTAGCTCATGTACTATTGGCTTGCTTGCATTGGCTAATACCTCTTGGCGCGGTGATCGGGTGACTGAGTTGCTGCACTTGCAGCTTTAAAAACCGAGAACAAAGACAGTTCGACGCTGCACCTTGAATTGGCTGGTGCAGTCCTGGCTGCTGGAAATAAAAATCTTTTTCTCTTTTTCTATATTGGTCTCCAAGGGTGTTTTTTTTTTTCTCCCAACACCTTTAACATTTGGGGGCTCGTCCAGGATACACTATCACCCCTCAGAGACTGACCTACAGTGCTGGGATTTTTCCCCACACTGCAAAGTTTCTAGGGGGGAGCTCCTGAGAAGGTGTTCCTCAGCCCCGGAGGAACACAATCTTCTGCTGGCTAGTTTAGGATTTTCTGTGCCTCTAGATTTGAGTGAGTTGACTCTTTTTGGTAGGGGACCAGGCCAGACGGGATGCAGTCTCAGCGCCTCTTCCCCGGACCCAGGAAGACGTCACTGCAGTCCACTTGGTGGCCTCCCTTGGTGGCCAAACTTGTGTATTGTCTTTGTGTTTGTC
>NW_007832459.1:0-763 GCF_000696425.1 Galeopterus variegatus
ATCTGCATTTTAATAGAATCCCCAGGTGATTCACAAACACATTAGTATTTGAGAAGCACTGCTAAAGTCCACCTCTGTCATTCCCTCCACCTGGGTTGCTCTAGTCTCTAACAAGACATTTCCAAACTGTTGTGGAAAATAAGACCACAGACTAGAAATGTAAAAGCAAGACTGTCACTTATAAGAACACCACCACAGAAAGGAAGGAGAGCACACCACCAGCCACTGAAGATCACCTCAGTAACCCATCGAAGTGACTGGCTTTCTATGAGAAAAGCCTCCACAGACTCAAAAAGTCTCTAGTCTCCTGCCCTTAGGAAGGCATCCCCTGGAAATAATGGTTTGGGGACAAGGCAGAACAGAGTGTTAACCAAAAGAATATCACTTCCCTAGATGACAACTCCTATCCAGGGGAAGCCTCATACCTGTACAGACATTATCCCAGCACCTGTCTGAACTTGGAGAGCATTCAGAACTCATCAGTCAGATGGCCAGAGCTGAGAAGGATAGTGTGTTTTGCAAATAAAGAATCCCAGTCTAATAGAAAGCATTGAGTTGATGCTAAAATCTGTAACTGTAAACATCATTTTTAGCAGTTAAAGGACATCGTCTCTGTTTTATAGATAAAAAGAATCCACTCCCTTTGCAACAGTGCTGGAGTGCTATAAACATACAGTAAGTTTGTGAATTTAAAATGATATTCAGGGGCCGGCCCAGTGGCGCACTGCTGCAGTGCGCCGCTTGGGAGCATGGCGGCGCCCCC
>NW_007832460.1:0-763 GCF_000696425.1 Galeopterus variegatus
GCTAGGAAATAGAGTGGAAGATTCTGGAATTGGTTTTGTACAGGTTGGATATAATGTGTCTCTGAGTCATCAGAGGATAAATGTCAGATGGGCAGCTAGACATATTGGAAAGTGTGTAGCTGAGGAAAAATCATCAGATGTGAAACTTCATCTTTCATTAATTCTAATATGCAATTTATACTTCAACAACACTGGTTTTTAACATGCCCCAGAAGTTTTTTTTACTGTCTTTTATCCTGGTATTCCTTCTTTCTGGAATGTCCTTCCGCATCTTCTTTACCTGGATACCAGATATCTTTAAGACTCAGCCAAGATGAAAGCTATGTCTTAAGCAGGCTAGTCTTTCAACAAATTTATTTCTCATTCCTCCTCATTTACCTCCTCTTGAGTTTAAATGTGGCCAAATAACTTGAGTTGTGGCCAATAAACTATAACTCACTTCCAGGCCGACTCATAAAAATAAGACCTCCACTCCCTCTTGTCACCAAATGCCTGTCTGGTGCACAGGATGTGAGAACCTAGGAGATGCCAGAGCCATAGGATGGAAGTCTTTAACACCCCAAGTGAAAAGGGCTGCACCAAATACATCAAAAATATAGAAATCCATGAGAAAGAAAGAGTTCTACCATGTTAAAACACTGATAGTTTGGGGGCCGGCCCGGTGGCGCACCGGATAGTGCGCCGCTTGGGAAGCGCGGCGGAGCTCCCTCCCGAGGGTTCGGATCCCACATACGGACCGGTTCCCGCTCACTGGCTGAGCGAG
>NW_007832461.1:0-763 GCF_000696425.1 Galeopterus variegatus
CTCTGTTATACACATTCATGCTTATTTCACTACCAGACAGTAGCTCCTTCAGAGTATGTCTTACAAGTTCCCAGCACACAGGAGATGATTCATATATATTTTTGAATAATTTAAAGGGCTCTGATCATGAGTACTTTGTTAAACAGCAGATCATACTGAGATATGAAATAACTCTTTTTTCTCACATCTTATTTGTAGGTGTCAGTATCACATACATAATTTCATATCTAGTGCAAAGTAGAATATTGATATTAAACCCTGAAAATAGGTTTCTAATGAAAAAAATGATTGACCATTATGAAGAGTGGTGTTAGAAGTACCTCCCCAAATGTTACATTTATAATGAATAGCTGATTAGCCCGTGTGGTAATTAAAGAAAGGTGAATAACCTTCTATTTCATCCCCTTTTGAGGACTTGTACTCTACGCCAAATTGTTTTGAAGCCCAGCTTTGTATTATTTCTGATTTTGCTGAGTGAGTAGAAACATGGAATTATGTGGTTTTTATAGGAATTTACTCAGCTCATCTTTCATAAAAATGTCAACACACGATGTTTTACTATGGGGATCCCAAAAGTAAACATAGAATGATATCAAATTTTTCAAACAAAATAGCATAAACTCAAGGTTAAATAGAAAGGTCCTCATAGCTAACTAAAATTAATCAAGGCAAACAATATCATCTACCTGTAGAGGACAGTTAATATTTGACATAACAGAAGAATCAAAAACAAAAACACAAAAACCCCACCCTGATCACACCA
>NW_007832462.1:0-763 GCF_000696425.1 Galeopterus variegatus
TATATATATATATTCTGTTTTTCTTTCTGTCTCTTATCTTTCAGGGTCTCAAATTACACATGTATCATGTTTCTTTTAATTGTCCCACAGCTGACTGATGCTCTGTTAACATTTTACTCAGTCTTTCTTTTTCTCTTTGTGTTTCATTCTGGGTGCTTTCTATTCCAATATCTTCTTATGTAATGTTTAAATTACTATTAAATCCCACTCAGTATATTTTACATCTTAGACATTGCTTTCACCTCTAGAAATTTGAATTATATTGGTCTAATATCTTATCTCTATCTACTTTTCTGTTTAACATGTTCCATTTAGCTTCTTCAATATGTGAAATAAAGTTTAATAACTTTGTGATGTCTTCATCTATTAATTCTATCATTTGTATTTTTTTCAGTGCTAGTTTAATTGATTAATTTTCTCTTCATATGTATTGCATTTTCTTGTTTCTTTTCATACCTCATAGGTTTGTATTGGATGCCAGCCCAGCCACTAATTTTGCCTTCTTGGATGTTGGATATTTCTGTTTTTCTATACATATTCTTCGGTAGCTAATTTTTTTTTTTTTTTGGTCTGATTTTAAGATATTTTAGGCGGGACCAGAGGAGTTTTGGGTTTAAAGTTAATTTTATCCCACTTATGAAGCAATTCCCGTCTTAGTATTCTATGCATATACCCAATGTTTCATAAATTATTAGGTTTTCCACTTTGGATGGTGGGAATAGGCACTATTTCTGGCCCAATCCGAGCTCCCCTATTGTTCCCT
>NW_007832463.1:0-763 GCF_000696425.1 Galeopterus variegatus
GTCATTGAAGAAAATAATCAGACCACAATGTCAAAAATAAGTCTCATATCCTTTCTTTCCTATTGCCAGAGTGAAACATTTAGATGATGATTGAATCATGTGATAATATATATATAATATATATAACCTTTATATATAATATATAATCATGTGATAATATATATTATACATATTATATATATATATATATATATATAAAATATAATGAGTATCAAGGTAGACCATATGATTTTATCACCTGTTATAAATATATACAAGGATACTTTAAAAGTTCATGGAAAAATAGAATTATAAGATAATACAAATCTTTCCATGAAATTTTTGAAGTACCCTCATATGTCTGTTGTGATTATTGGCCAAGATAAGAAACTTGAACAACCATCAGGAGTATTGATTTACAATTAAATCATTGTCATCATAATATATCAAACTATTGCTAAGATTTATCTGAATTCCAAATTCAGGTTCTTTCAGATTTGAAAATGTCACAAACCATAAAAATTAGTTTGACTTGTGCAATAATTATTGATTCCCTCTGAGGGTACTTCTCCAAATATTGGCTATATCATTCATACACACACACATACACATATGAATGTGTACATATATACATGAGTGTGTGTATGTGTATGTATATACATATGCACCTTGCACTCTGTAATCCATATACATATATATATATTTATGAACATATATATATACATATATATATATATACACACACACATGGATTATATGTAGTGTGTGTGTATATATTTATATA
>NW_007832464.1:0-763 GCF_000696425.1 Galeopterus variegatus
TCATTCATTCATTCATTCAAAAAATATCTATCAAACACTAGAAATGTACCAGGCACTGCGGATACAGGGATGAATGAAACGAATAAGGTCCCTGCCTGAATGGAGGTTTATGCCCTGATGGAGTGAGATACATAATAAACATTTAGGCACATAAATAAGTCAATGAGCAAATAAAAAATAAAATAGTTTCAAAGAGGGGTAGATGCTCAGAAGAAAGCACAGTAATGAGATGGGAAGTGACTGGGTGATTAGGTTTTTAGGGTGGTCAAGAAGTGCCCTGCCAGGTAACAGTTGAGCTGAAATAGAAATAAGCAGAAGCCAGCCACTGTAAATGGCATGCCACTTCTTTATTTTCCTTAGCCTGGCCACACCTATCCATCAAGCCCACTCCTCCAGGAAATCTTCCCTGGAGTTCTCAGCATACGCTCCTGCCTCCTTCTCAGAGCTCCCAGACTGTGCCACATATACCGTCAGACAACTAGACAATTCTCCCAATGATGTGAGCAATGTATGTGCATGTCCTACCCTTTCACTAGACTACAGGGTCCATGGGTAAGCTCGGGGTGCATCCTGTAATCAGTCTACAGCTGAGGGGTCCGAGTTCTTCTCAAGCCTTGGCCCAGATCCCCACATGCAGCTGCTCACTGGATGGATTTACCTGAATTTACCATGGTTGAGCCTCAGAGCTTGGCACTGAGTAATGGATGAATCATAGAAGCCTCAAACATGCCGCCTGTTTCCTGGCATGAAATTCTTCTCAAGC
>NW_007832465.1:0-763 GCF_000696425.1 Galeopterus variegatus
GACCTGCTTTTGTGGATGAAGTGGTGCAAGCAGTGAGTAAAAATTTAAAGATCAACTAGAGGCTCCACATCTCCTGGAGGCCACAATCCAGTAGGAATACTGAAAAAATGAATCAAACCTTGAAAAAGGCTACCAAACTCTGCCAAAAAAAAAAACCTTACCTGGGATAAGGCATTGCCCCTTGCCATGCTCCGTATTTGAGTAGCATCTAGAAGTGGACTCAACTTGAGTCCTTTTGAAATTGTATTTGGGAGACCTTTCCAAGCTAGGTTAAACTTAAGTAATCTTGAATGAGAAAATGAGATCCAAGTGAAACGGTATGTAAAACAATTACATGAAACATTGTTATTAATTCATCAGTTTGCTCTTTCTAGGTGCACTTATACCACGGATGATCCTTTGACCATTTTTTTGTTTCTTACCAGGAGATAAGGTGTTATTGAAGTCTTGGATAGAACAGGGTCCTGAGCAACATCTAAAAGAAAAGTGGGGAGGGCCCTATGATGTTTTATTAACCACAAATTCTGGCTTAAAGCTTTCAGGTATAAAGCCCTGGGTTCATCACACATGAGTCAAAAAGGCACCTGCTGAAGAAAATTCAGGAACAGAGAGCTCCAAACCTCAGTGGAATTATAGTCCAGTGGAAGACCTAAAATACCTGTTCAGGAAAGTTAAATAAATTGTTTTATTAATATCTTTTTAATGTAATTAATAGAAGATGCTTTACATTGTACCTTGTTTCCCATGGTCCTTTCTATCTGTA
>NW_007832466.1:0-763 GCF_000696425.1 Galeopterus variegatus
AAAAAAAGGGCTGGCCCCATGGCGCACTCGGGAGAGTGCAGCGCTGGGAGCGCAGCGATGCTCCAGCCGCGGGTTCGTATCCTATATAGGGATGGCCGGTGCACTGAGCGTGGTGCGGGCGACACAAAGCCAAGGGTTGCAATCCCCTTACCGGTCACGAAAAAGACAAAAAAAAATAGGGATTTATTAGAAGATGGGAAGTGGAAATAAAGGATGCACTAAATGAGCATAAATATTAATTTTACTAAAAGGAACCCAAAATACGTGATAGCAACTAGACAACCTTTTTATATCGCAGCTCCACAGCTTCAAAGGGCAGGCGAGGCCCAAGGCTGGAAGGTGGGCAAGCATGAAGGGCACGTGCACAGAGCTGCCACCACAGCCCCTAATTGCCTATTTTACTTAGTAAATTGCTATAGAAAATTGTCTCAAGAAATGGAGAATCCACTTTCTCTTCCAAGGGATGATACACATGGCTATGGAGGGAAGATGGGAAAGAGGGGACAGGGCCACAGCACGTCCAGGGGGCTGGTACCAATCGAGGGCATGCTGCCTGAGGAAAATTTTCTGGCTCAGCTGACTTTGTAGACAATTAATGATCCCATTAGCAAAGATGGAAAGTATTAAGAAGAGGAGAAAATATAAAGATAAACCTTATGAGCGGATTTTGAGACATCACATGGACAGGAAGCAATTAGAAAGACAAATCTGGAGGTCAAGGGTCCACAGTTGTCATATGTTTTTAATTACTTAAATGGAAACT
>NW_007832467.1:0-763 GCF_000696425.1 Galeopterus variegatus
ATGTGTATTTTATCCATGGTCCATTTCATTGGGGCAAGTTAGTTGGAAAGTATCTGACAGGGTAATAGGGGAATGTAACGATGTACAGGGTCATTTCTAGAGTTGACTGCTTTTAAAAAAAAATTTTATTTATTTTTATTTTATTAATATTATTTTTTTACATTCTATGATGTTGTTATAGAGCAGTTGGGAGGGAGAGGGAGAGGGCAAAGGGGAAGGAAATGTGATGGAAGAAGGAGGAAGGAGGAGGGGCAGGATTGATGCCTGTGGCATCCCCCACATTCCCACAGGGGATACTGGGGGTCTTCTCCCAGTGGCTTGGTCATTGCTGGGCTGGGTGCAGATGTTGGGGGGTGTGGTTAAAGCCCTTGCCTCCCAGCACCTCAGCTCAGGAACCCAGGGCCCCTCTACTAGAGCTCAGCGGAAGAGGAGGAGAGACCTATGGAGTGCATGAAGATGGGAGAAGCCGCAATGAGAGAAAGAAAAAAATCCCTCTGACCATTCCCACACCTGGCCATTTCCAGGCTGGAGCTACTGAGCGCACAGAGCAAGGAGGTGGCAAAAAGCTGCAGCTGTGCTACTGAGCGCACAGAGCAAGGAGGTGGCAAAAAGCCGCAGCTGTGCCTTTCAGATGAAGTTGCCTGGAGGCGGCAGGGGAGAAGAGGGCCTTGGTGGCACCCAGGCCAGCAAGACCACTAATACGGTTCCCATGGACCCACATAGGAGTGAGTAGCCACAACAACTGAAAAAAAGGAGCCACTCA
>NW_007832468.1:0-763 GCF_000696425.1 Galeopterus variegatus
AGACAATGAGGGACACTACATAATGGTAAAAGAATTGATCCATCAAGAAGACATAACAATCGTAAATATATACGCATCCAATGTTGGAACAGCCAGATTTATAAAACAAACTCTATTAGACCTAAAGAAGGAAATAGATACTAATACCATAATAGCAGGGGACCTGAACACCCCACTCTCAATATTGGACAGATCATCTAGGCAAAGAATCAGCAGAGAAACCCAAGATCCAAACCACCCTCTAGATCAATTGGACTTGGCAGATATCTATAGAACATTCTATCCAACAACCTCAGAATATTCATTCTTCTCATCAGCACATGGATCATTCTCCAGGACAGATCATATATTAGGTCACAAATCAAGTCTCAGCTAATTCAAAAAAATTGGAATTATCCCATGTATTTTCTCAGACCACAATGGATTAAAATTATAAATCAATAACAGACGAAATTCTGGAAACTATACAAACACATGGAAATTAAACAACATTCTACTTAATAATACATGGGTCCAAGAAGAAATCAAGCAGGAAATAAAAAAATTTATTGAAACTAATGAAAATAATGATACATCATACTTTTTTTGAAACTAATGAAAATAATGATGCATCATACGAAAACCTGCGGGATACTGCAAAAGCAGTATTAAGGGGGAAATTTATCACATTAAATGCTTACTTCAGAAGAATGGAAGGATGGTAAGTGAACAACCTAACACTTCACCTTAAAGAACTGGAAAAACAAGAACAATCCAAACCTAA
>NW_007832469.1:0-763 GCF_000696425.1 Galeopterus variegatus
TATCTAAATATCTAAATATTAAAAAATGCATGCAGTTCATCTTATATTACTTTAAAATATAGATTCATGTATAATCTAATAAAGCTAGTACACATGACTGTGTGATTTACGTTTAACTAATATTAGAAGTAATATATAGTTCATTGTGAGTTATTATGTGAGTTGCTATGAATATGCACACAAACCTAATTTTTTTTCTTTTTAACATTTTCCTGCTTTTAAAAAATTATGCCTGGAACATGATGATATTTACTTTCCTCCTGAGTTTTGAGTAAAATCTTCACCCAGTCATTCTGAAGAGACAGATATATTTAGGATTTCCAGCATTACTGTCAATATTATCTCTATTCATACAAGTTGCAAATAAGTATGTTTCCTCAGATCTATGTTTTCTGAGAGATGAGTTATGAATAGATGTGGCACTCATAAGAATTATTACCTTGCTAAGAAGCAGCACGGTATATGGATGGAGAAGTGAGTTGGCTGCACAGTAGATCTCGAGTGGCAGCTGAACTGGCCACCTTCACAGGGATTCTCTCAATCCAGCTGCGACGATGCTGGTTTGCAACAGGCCAGGTGAGGTCACAGGCCTGTAACCCTCTGCTCTTTGCCCTACTCTGGGGAGTGTTAGTTGGGACTGCAGAGCAAAATCTAAGAAATGAAGCTCTCAGAAGGTAGCACTCACTGTACCATCTGCTTCCAAGGGCTCTTGCCTCAGAGGACCATTCTTCATAACACAGAAGATACCACACTCTGGCAGAAG
>NW_007832470.1:0-763 GCF_000696425.1 Galeopterus variegatus
AGATCTCACAAGACCTGGAAGTACATACAATGTCAACACTTAAAACCTGAGCTGCACAAAATGCCTTCCCTTCAGAATGAGCAGAAAAGCAGCAATTTAGCTCAACCACAGGTCACAAGTGCCGGTTTCCTTAGGAAGTTCTCTCATTTTACAAGTAAGCAGAGTATAGCAAATTATTTCCAGTGCAGAGAAAGTGGTGGGAACAGTGAATAATCCAAAACAGAATTGAAAGAAAAGACAAAATACTCACAGATCAGAGACAATGTTTGATATTAACTAGAAAAGGTCTAACACCTCCAAAGAACACCTATAAAACCTAGAAGGACAAAAGGTCTAACACCTCCAAAGGACACCTATAAAACCTAGAAGGACAGGGAGACCCCTGGGCTCCCCAGCCAGGGAGGAGGAAGGGCCCTAGGCCTCAGCCATGCCCCCCCATGACCACAGCCAGCCCAGCAATGACTACCAGGCTACAGCCAGAAGCACCCTTGGCTCCTGAGCTGCAGTGGTGGGGCACCCAGAGCCTCAGCCTCACCTCTCCAACATCCACTTCCTGGCCAGCAATGACCACTGAGCCACCTAGAAAGACCCTTGGCTCCTGAGCAGGGGTGGTGGGGTGCCAAGGACATCAGCCACACTCCCCTGACATCTGCAGGCAGTCCAGCAATGAGCCACTGCTGGAAGCCCCTGGTCTCCCTTGCCTGAATGATTGGATGCCGTGGGCCCTGACCACACTCCCCCTTCTCCCTCCTGCTCCCACCCT
>NW_007832471.1:0-763 GCF_000696425.1 Galeopterus variegatus
GTTTCTTTTAGGGGGGACGAAAATGCTCTAATATTATATTATGGTGATAATTTCACAACCCTATGAATATATTTTTTAAAAAACACTGAATTATACACTGCAAATGGGTAAAATGTATAGTAAATGAATTATAGCTTAAGCTGTTAAAAAAATAAAAAGAAAACATTTCCTAGCTCTGTCCACACACTCATGCAAAAACCCTAGAAACAATGACTATGCCAATAGCAATAACCACTATAAATATAACCTCAAAATATCATTTCCCACTAAAAGAAATCATGGCACCATAAAGAAAAGACTGATTTCATGCCTAGGGCAGGAAATGTTCAAAATGAGCCCGGGATATGCTGTCATACCAAAAATGTAGGAGACTATCAAAGACTATGAAAGGTGTGTTAAAAGGACTTAGAAGCCATCTTGAAGAAGTGGCCAAAGATGGGCAAATTTGAGCTTCAGAAAGAAACAGCAATGGTTTGAAGCACATCAGATATGTTAAAATCAGTGAGTATATAATGGTAATAATAATAACAACTGGTTAGGAGATGCTAGCAATCCACTCAATAGCCCAAAAACCTATCAAGGGAAAGCATCAATTTATTCTACCTTTCCTGTACATTATGTACCTAAGGGTAACCAGACAGTTGATGAGGGAAATTTTTTCTTTAGTAAAATATTCTAGTTAGTAAATGAAGAAGGAATGACAGAATTCAAATATAACCATTTTGTAACCCCTGCTAAAATAATGAGTCTAGCTAATACTCAT
>NW_007832472.1:0-763 GCF_000696425.1 Galeopterus variegatus
TTATCACTTATCACTTACCACTGTGGCAGTATGGTTTTTCTTTTCAGTCTTTCTAAGGCTCCTCTTTGGGTATGTAAATGTTTTCAATATATGTCTGATTGGTATGATATGAGAGACAGAGAGAGGGAGGAAGGGGGTGGATATAGAGAGAGACAGGGAGAGAGAGAGAAGAACACAGAGAAAGGATGTACGTATATCATTATAAATTAAGGTTTTTTTTTGATATTTGGGTACAGAAAGCCATAAAGATAATGGTTAAGTATTTTTGAGCATTTATCATGTGTTAGTCATTCTGCTCAGTGCTTTACATATGCTTGCTCATTTAATTCTCCATTAACTCAGGAAGGCACTATTTTAGTCCTAGATTACCTGTATGAAGTCAGGCACAAAGATGGTCAATGTGTTTCTCAATGACATACAATTAGTATGGAGCATTAAGAGTTCAAACCCAGAATTATCTAACTCCATAGCTGTGCTTTTAAACATCTTCATTCCAACTACTGACACAGTCATAGATCCCTAAGAATTCCTCCATTTAGAATATTAATATAGGAAATGTATCCTTAATTTGTACTTTCCAGTTATTTTGTGTATAACAGTGATCTTAGATCTTTCTTCTCTGTCTCACTGAGGATAGGCAGTTGGTAACAATTCATAAAATGAGTTTCAGGGGAGTTTGAAGCAGGCATAGAGTTCAATTTCATCTTTTCTGTAGTGGTGCATAAAATGAAAGGGGAAGTATAGTAATATCATATCCTGAAAA
>NW_007832473.1:0-763 GCF_000696425.1 Galeopterus variegatus
CATACATGCTGAAGCTTTTATAGGAAGTATACTGATACCTGCAAATTACCTTGAAATGCATTAAAAAATAAGCTATGGATTGATGGGTTTACAGAAGGATATACAAATATTTGGTAAAGCAAGTATAATAGAATGCTAGAGACAAGGAGTTGCATACATGGGTGTTCACCCCCAAATTTATTCAACTTTTTATCCATTAGAAAGTGTTCAAAATAGCCTTATCTTATAAATATATGTGCCAGACATGGAGGAAATGATTTTGCCAAATGATGGCAGCAAGTTTTGCAGATAATAGAGAATATAACTCTTTGTGTATCAAGAGGTTTTAATTTTTAATTATTTAATTAATTTATTTATGTATTTATTTATTAATCCATTTCAAAAAATGGATTTATGTTCTAAATCAAAAGATAACCAACGTAATTTGACATCTTCTGGGCAGATTCAGTACTATCATGATGAATACCAGTTTCTGTACCCTACATGCAAGAATGGAATAATGCCCTCAAGACTTGTAGGAACTCCAGATCAGCTCCGACACAAATGCTTCTTAAGTTCACATTTACTTTTTATCTTGTTCTTGGCCCTTTCCATCCATATAGCTCTAACACTGCACACTTCTCTTGTTATGAATCTCCTTGTGGCCATTGTGTCTGAATACAGCAGCTCTTTTACCAACTAGACACCTGCACCTCCTAGTTGGCCATAGCTTAGAAAACAGAAGCCATCTTCTTATAAGTGGTGGTATATAGGCCTCATGGGA
>NW_007832474.1:0-763 GCF_000696425.1 Galeopterus variegatus
ATTTCAAGGAATAGGAAATTAGTTAAACATACTGAGTATATTAATGTGAGTACAATAATAGTATAGAATACTGTGTAGCCACTAAAAACCATGTTTTACAAGAAAACTTCAAAATGCATTATAGAAAAGAACCCTCTCATGGTATAACTTGAGTGTAAAAAGGAAGGGAGGTTATAAAGCAGAATATACTAACAAGAATTTTGTTAAGGAAAATATATTGCCGATATGCATCAAAGAAAGACCAAATAGAAACACAATAATATTTTTAATTGTAGTTTCGTTTGGATAGTGAATTAATTGTAAGTTTTAGTCTTGTCTGTATATTTGAATTTTCCTAATGCATATATGGTACTTATTAAGCAGAAAAAAATGTATTTTTAACAGGACAGGTTGTTTTAGCATAATGTTATGATTATTATTATTATTATTGCCAGAAAATACATACTAATTTTGTCATTCATTTCTCTATCCTTCATTTCTTTTATTTTTCCTATCAAAAGTTTATTCTCTTGAGCAGACTGTGCTGTTCCAAGTGGCCAGCCCAAAAGGCTTCATTACGACACAGGAAGCAAGCTCCACCTCCAACCATTTATATTACTTATAGATACCCCATGCTAATATATCCAAAGACAAACTTTCAGCCTTGTTGAGAATGATGGTGCCATGGCAAGGCAGAACATGAATTCTAATCAATTTGCACATACACACACACACACAAAATGTACACACACATATGCACCCTCATATACATACACATACAGGC
>NW_007832475.1:0-763 GCF_000696425.1 Galeopterus variegatus
GGATTTGTCACCCCACTTCCCCTGGGTGATGGAGCCACAAAGGATTACTCAAATCCCATCTCTTCCAAGCAGTGAGAGACCCTGAAGTAGTTAATTTCCCTCAGAATCCTCAAGTGAGGGGCATCCCTTCCTTGGGAAATTAACCCCAAATTGAGGTTCTCTTCCTGCATTTATTTTCCAGACCAAGAAGTTACAGGAAGAGAACCAAGGGGGGTTATAGTTTAACAATATAGGCTGGTAACTTTTAGTGAAACAAGTCAGATGATATTCCATTAGAAGATTAAGTGATCCATTAACAAAAGCTTGAGCTTAGCAAACATTCCTTCTTACAGCAATTTCTCACTATCTTTACATAACAGTCAGTAAATAGTCTGTTTTTGAGCCAGCAGCCTTGCTGTTCCAAATCTTTTATCTTACACCAGAGACTTTATAGCCTGAGGAAAATTTCCAGTCCTCCGCAAGGTCAATATTTGAAACTGCAAGGCTTTGGAAAACCAGGCCCTGTGAAGTACATTTAAGAATCCTCTACAGAGTTCACCATCTAACCTCCTCTTTTGCTTATTTTATACACAGGTTATTTGTTTTGTTGTTGTATAGGGTGTGAAAGGTTTTGTTTATGTTTTCTTGATGTTTACTTCTTATGATGTAGGTGATTTGCAGCTATTTTAGTTTTTGAGGTTCTAGCAAATAGTATTTCAATTATTATTTAAGATTCTACTTGGTCATTGCTGATGTGTTGAAACGTGATTAATTTTTATTAACC
>NW_007832476.1:0-763 GCF_000696425.1 Galeopterus variegatus
TCAGAGAACTTGAAGATAGGACAATTGAGATTAGACAATCCACGGAGCTGGGGAGGGGGGGAAGAATGAAGAAAACTGAACAGAACTTAAAGGACTTGTGAGATATCATCAAGCAAACCAATATATGCATTATGCACATCTATGAAGGAGAGGAAAAAGAGAAAGAAAGGAGCAGACAGAATATTTGAGAAAATAATGCTGTACACTTCCCAAATCATATGTAAGATATGAATCTATAAATCCAGGAAGTTCAACAAATTGCAACTAAGATAAATTCAAAGAGATCCACACTAGACATGTTATATAATTGTTGAAAGCCAAAGATAAGGAGATAATATTGAAAAAAGCAGAGGGTGTGAATTGTCACATATAAAGGATCCTGAACGTTAACAGCCCATTTATTGCCAGAAATCATGGAGTACAAAAGGTAGGGGGATGACATACAAATGCTCTTGAAATATGATGGGGTTACTTCCCAATAAAGTCATTGTAGGTAAAAAATATCATAAGTCAAAAATGCATTTAATACCTTGATAAAGTTGAAAAATTGTAAGTCAAACCATTGTAAGTCCAGATGTCCTCAACTTATGATAAGGTTATATTCTGATAAAGAGATCATAAAATAAAAAAAATGTAAGTTGAATCATCATAAGTTGGGCACTGTCTGTATTTAAAGTGTGAAAGAAAAAGATTGTCAACCATGATTTCTCTATCTGGCAAAAGTATCCTTCAAAAATGAGGAAGAAATTATGACATTCTTAGA
>NW_007832477.1:0-763 GCF_000696425.1 Galeopterus variegatus
AAAAAAAAAAGTACAGAAAGTTTACCGACTTTTAAAAAGAAGGTAAATGTTTTTATGACCAGAAGTAACACTTAAATGTAGAATTACAAATTAGCAATGTGCCTAATCCTGGGATATGTATTTTCTTCCACTATTAAGTCCTGTTTTCCTCAGGTTTCCTGAGATGGAGGATTCCTATAGAGTCTTAAATCACAGCAAGGCACAGTGTCATCCTGAGGGTTCCAGAGGAGGTGGCAGCGTCCTATCTGGAGCCAGACCTATTTATGCATCTGCTGCTTCTCACGCTGTTGCCCACTCTTGTCTCTTGTGGAAAGAATTTGGGCTTTACAGTCAGGCTGACCATACTTTCAATCTCTCTCCTACCATTTGCTAGTCATTCTACCATAGGCAAGACATAGTTTTTAATAAAAGTGATTTTGTAAAATAAGGATACTTCATCTTACTGGGTTTTTCTGAGAGTTAACAGTAGCATATTTGTAAAAACATCTAGCAAAGTGTCTAGTACTTAGTAGAAACTAAGAGATACTCCTTTTCCCCCACCATCCCACACCATCCTTCTTCACAACATTGTTTCTGTGTTCCTTGATTTTTTTTTCCTTAAGAAGTTTCTAGCGCTATCAAATTAAGTGAATTAATATCTTTAAACAACATAAAATCAGGCCTGGTGCATAGTAAGCAACTATGAATGTGTGTTGAATAAGATCAGACATATAGTTCTTAGTAACGTTTTTTCTCTGCGGGAGGGAGAGGATAGATCTCAGAC
>NW_007832478.1:0-763 GCF_000696425.1 Galeopterus variegatus
TTTTGCTGGGGACTTTTTTCTTCTTCTGCAGTGAATAAATCCTTTCCTTTCAATTACAATTCCTCAATTACAAGAGAGAATGAAGGAGCAGTTTTGATTCTGACTTTCTTGAAACTCAGCTTTCCCTGGACCAGCCACTCCCCTTAGCAGCTGACTTTATTAATGAGCTCATCCTCTGGCTTAACTCCTCAGCCAAGGCAAATCTGAGGGAGCAAATTGCATTTAACAGCTATAAACCTAAAATTTTATCCCACAAGAGCCAGTACCCTGAAAGAGCTCACATATGTATCATAGTAAAATATCAGAGGCTCAGAAAAACAAGTACCCAAGCCCACAATGCACCACCTCTTGCCACCACCAAAGGTACTAAATTATTTTGCCCATATGTATACATCACTTAGTAGTTTTCAAAAATTTACATAACTAGCCACCCAATTAGAGGATAAACTTTTTAGAATAAAGACTATATCTTTTATCTTTTTTTTTTTTTTTGTGACCGGTAAGGGGATCGTAACCCTTGGCGTGGTGTTGCCCGCACCGCGCTCAGCCAATGAGAGCACCACCCATTCCTATATAGGATCCAAACCCACGGCCTCGGCGCTCCCATCGCTGCACTCTCCCGAGTGAGCCACAGGGTCGGCCCAATATATCTTTTATCTTTTAATTCAATTTGTCTACAAACTTTTTGAAGTATGCTCATAGATCCTTTGGACACAGCAGATGCATAATAAATGCAATTTCACTACTGAACCATTTAGTCCTT
>NW_007832479.1:0-763 GCF_000696425.1 Galeopterus variegatus
AAAAAAAAAAGAAAAAACAATTTAAAAAATTGAAGAAAATCTAAGAGAGATAACAGACAAGGTTAGGTGCTCAAATATCAGAATCATGAGTATTCCAGAAGGAGAGGAAAAAGGAAACAACTTGAAAATATATTCAATGAAATAATAGCAGAAAACTTCCCAGGTATAAGGAAAGACACAGATCTTCAGATTCAGGAGGCTCAAAGATCCCCAAGCATATTCAACCCAAAAAGGTCCTTTCCAAGACATGTTATAGTCAAATTGACAAAACTCAAATACAAAAATAGAATCTTAAAAGCTGCAAGAGAGAAGTGTCAAGTCACCTATAAGGAAGCCCCTATCAGATTAATATCAGACTTTTCATCAGAAACCCTATAGCCAGAAGAAAATGGGATGATATATTCAAAATACTAAAAGCCCAAAATTACCAGCCAAGAATACTTTACCTAGCAAAGCTATCCTTCTGAAATGAAAGACAAATAGTGTATTTCTCAGACAAACAAAAACTGCAGGAGTTCACTACCACATGACCAGCCTTACAAGAAATTCTCAAAGGAGTACTAGGTCTGGTACCTGAGAAACAACCATCACTAACGTGAATACTCAAGAAAGAACAAATCCCAACAGTAAAATAAAAATGCTAACAATATAGAGAAAAAAAGTATATCTACCATCCCAAGAAACCAACAAACACAGAAGACTAATAGTAAATCAGAAAGAAAGGAACAAAAGATATTTAAAATATCAAAACAAAAATCAGTAA
>NW_007832480.1:0-763 GCF_000696425.1 Galeopterus variegatus
TGCCAGTAGCAACCTCTGCCTGTGACCCCCCACTCCCAGCTGTGACACCAAAAATGTCTCCGGATATTGGTCCTTCTCTCTATGCAGCAATGAGAATGAATGAAATACAACTGCCTGCAACAAAAAAGGTAAATCTCACAACCAATGTTGAACCAGACATAAAAGAGTACATGCTGTATGTTTCCATTTACATAAAGTACAAAAACAGGGGCTGGCCCGTTAGATCAGTTGGTTAGAGCATGGTGCTGATAACACCAAAGTAAAGGGTTCGGATCCCCATCATGGCCAGCGGCCCAAAAAATAAAGTTTGAAAACAGGTCAAAGTAATCCATGCTGTTAGACATCAGGGTAGCAACTGGGATGCTGGTTTACATGGGTGTGTTCAGTTTCTGAAAACATGTCAAGCTAAACATCTACGGTATGAACCCTTTAATAAATGAATGAATGAGTCATGGTCCTTCTCTCAGAAAAACTTTTCCACGGGAGTCTTCCAGGTTAGTGGAAATAAGGAGTCCCTTTTGAGGAGCTAATATTTATAGACATCACTTATGATCAAATGCTCGGCAGTGCCACATACCAGAGTCTCCAACATTCCTTCCTTAAGCAGACTGACTGCTAGTGGTGTTCCTCTCTGGTTCCTCTGACACCAGCCACCCTCATCTGGGGACCTAACCATCTCTCTTTCCTACCAGTGAGCAGTACCCAGCAGAAAAGGGGCGATGAGCAAATAGGAGGTTAAAACTTAATTCAAAACCCTGTTCTG
>NW_007832481.1:0-763 GCF_000696425.1 Galeopterus variegatus
TCCGTGTCTCAGTGGGCATGCCCGCCTGTTTTCTAATCTGAAGGCAAATAGAAGCCCTGAGCCAGCTTTATTCGAGGTTTAGTAAATCGTTATTTCAGTGAATAAATGTTGATATGAAGTAAAACTGCATTTATTAACATTGGTGCTTTGTTCTCTGCCTCTGAGTAAGGATTATAGGATTCAATGACGCTTTCTGGGAAGAAACAGCCTTTTCAAAAGGGATCCGAATACAGCTGGCTCAGGAGGGAGCGTTCAGTTGAATGATACACCTCGCACTTCTTTCTAAGCCTCCCGCCTTCAATTCTCAGATGCTTTTGAAAAACTGACTTGTTAACCTCTGTAGCAGCTCGCAGAGCTGACATGGTCATCCCTGTCGTGGATAAAGACTGAGGCACAAGGAGATTCCTCATTCCTCGTGAGAGTTTTCCACCTTTGAAAAGCGTTTCTCCCCATAACCCCATATTCTTAAGGGACGTTCTGTGACAGGGCCCTGGGAACGCACATGGGCGGGGAGGTTGCCGGTGGGCGAAGGACGCGACCAACGGGGAAAGGACACTTTTTTCTAACTGTTCCAAGCTGGGAAGGCCACACAGCTACAGCACAGTCAGAGGCTGTTCACAGGGAATAGATCAATCTGTTTCTCTCTTAACTTTATAGAGAGATTTTATATAATTTTGTATCTTTCTAAACTAATTTTAAAGTACATTTTTTTTTTTTAAAGATGACTGGTAAGGGGATCTTAACCCTTGACTTGGTGTTGTCA
>NW_007832482.1:0-763 GCF_000696425.1 Galeopterus variegatus
AAACTATACTTAGAACTGTACAAAGTGTTGCCTTCATTTCTTTCATTGAAGCATTTACACGTCTAAAATCGAAGCTATTTCTTGCAAACTTGATCTTTATTAAATATATCTGATTTACGTTTTGCAGGCTTAAGAAAGGTCAAATTAATTTCATCATAGTTTCACTTTCCACTGGCATCTGTGATGCAGCATGGCACTGCTGTTATAAATAAGGCTTCCTCCTAAGTGACAACATGGTGTCTTAAATTATATTCAGCACCATAAATGATTCCAATTCCTGTTCTAATCAGGCTTCATGGCTCTGGCATGTCATATACGGCTCCTTTTGAAATTTGTTCTAATATGTCTTCATATGTCAAAGAATTGTGCATCAGAAGTTGATTTACAAGAGAGAAATTCAAAGAACAGGACAGAAAATCATATATTCACTAAGAAAATGCAAGACATTGCGAGAATGAGCTGGCTTTGAATATATGCATGAACATATGTATACAACTCATGGTTTTGTAGAAATCTATCTTTTTCAGTTGCCTGTACCTACTTACTGTAGCCCATAAGCTCTTCCTAAAATCATTGAGAGTTATTGAAACCAAATGTCAAAACACTTTGTGGGTGGGCTATGAATGATGCAAATGTAACATCCTTGTAATTGGAGTATAATCGACAAAATCTCAAAGTGAATATCAAACTTTGAAAATTTGCCTATGAACAAATAGCAAAGGAAAAAAAAGGAGAATCAGTTCCTACTGGAATTCTTTTTTTT
>NW_007832483.1:0-763 GCF_000696425.1 Galeopterus variegatus
TATTTATATCTGTAGTGAAACAATCTTTAAGACACAGTGGCCGAAATTCATTTGTTTCATCTGATATTGCAAAGTTCTGGTATTGACAAAGATGTCCCTGAAGTAAACCCTGCCCAGATAGATGTACGATTAGCTCTCTGGTATATTATGCAGATAACCAATATTGCCACAATGGAGATATCCAGTGCTGATTTTTCCTATTATTCTTACTTCTCCTAAATAGTTTTACAGCCTCTGCTTTCTAATTAAAGCAGTGAAAATACATTGATAGCAAAAGATTGGTTGGTAAAACTCATAACTTCACTATTTGGACAACATTGGTCATGTGCTCTTCGAAAAGTCTTTGATCTCATTAAGGCATGGCCAGTTGACCTCAATTTTCTGAGGCTCCTAAAATTGTATCAACTTCGTTCTGCCTATAAATGTACTTAAGGTTTTGTCTTCACATTCTTCTTTATTAACCCTCTGTTCTATATATCTGTGTTTTTCAGAGTCGGACATTAGCTCTTCTTTCTTTATCTCTGTTTATGGATGAATGCATTTGTCTTTCAGGTCCTCCAAGTAAGAAATATAACTTTTTAGGTTCTGGGCCATTCAGGAGTATCAATTGCTTAGAAATACAAACTAACTTCCCACTCAGAATAGTTCAGGTTTATTTAGTTTTTGCTTCTTCAATACATTGTCTGTAATCTTGGATTATATCTATTGTAGTCCTCCCTATTTATCCTGTAACTTGAGTCTTTCTGCTTGTATCTTCTTCTAG
>NW_007832484.1:0-763 GCF_000696425.1 Galeopterus variegatus
AGTTACAGCTCTTGGCACGCTGTACAGAAGTTAGAGGTTTCTGTCTGTGCCTCTCTTTACCCGTTTTCCTTGAGAGCAGAGATTGGCCTAGTCACGCTCACCTTTCTATGCTGCCACATAGTAATTGCACATCACAAATCCTGGTTAAATTGAACACAACTGCCCCAATTCTGACGACAAGTTAGAGGTAGAGTCTGACTAGAACTCAGACCTTCTGACACCCTGTGACATTACTTACAATTGTGTCTGGCTGTGAGCAACCCTGAATGTGCTATGTGGTAGGTTATCATTTTTTTTTTAATTTATTTTTTGTTTATTAGTACAACTAGAGATTGGTAATTGTTAGGTCTGAAGTGCCATAAATCACTTGAGATTCTAATGCCTTAAAGCTGAGAGTGGGTAAAACTGATCCCATGCTGATCATTCTTCCTCTGTCCTTCCAGGTCCATTCCTCAAACTTCTCTGCCCTGCTCTGTGCCCCAGGAGACTGACCTCTGTGGACTGCTAGAAAACAAGAGAGCACATTGGTAATGGCAGTCAGCATCTCAGGGCACAGAGCAACACAGCAGGTCTCTCTTCCCTTGCTCCTGGCTTCCTGTTGGGTAGCAGATGGGAGGCTCAACAGAGAGCAGAAAGGGAGAAGAGAGATCAGGCTACTGATCTTGTGCCCCCCTCCTCCTGCGTGGCTACTGATACCCATGACCCCCTCCTCCTGCACTGGCTACTGATCCCCGTGTCCCCCTCCTCCTGCACTGGCTACTGA
>NW_007832485.1:0-763 GCF_000696425.1 Galeopterus variegatus
TAAAATGTACTCACATAAAACACTTTAATAAGAAATCAGATTTTAACATTATTCTTTAATCATAGGATTTGTATATTTCCTTTGAACATTAAAAAAACAAGCTATATAGTAGCTTTTGAATTCTTGAAAGACAAACACCAAATTTTACCTTTCAGTCATCCAATTTCTTAATATTTTTTTAAAGCCTGTTATCCTTATACATGCTTTCAGCTCTTTTCATCAGTACTCACTATTTTTTTCAAATGAGGCAATGGTATCTAGACTCTACTTTGTCTTATTTATTATGAAAGTTCACTTCTTTGTTAACTGGGGTTTTAATGTGTCAGGAAAAATAGATATATTTTAAAGAATGTAACTAGATAACAACACTACACTTGGTGTTTGTCACTGTGGCTACTCAGATTCTTTCTTTTTTTGCTTTTTAATTTTTATAACCTTTTATAAAAATTTTAATTGTGATAAAATGCACATAATATAACATTTACCATCTTGATCATTTTTGAAGGATACAATTCAGTGGCATTAAGCACATTCACAGTGTTGTGCTACCATGACCACCAGTTGTTTACAGCATACTTAAAAAAATGAAACTCTGTACCTTTTAAATAGTAATTTCCCTCCCCCCAGTCCTAGCAACCACCGTTCTACTTCCCATCTACGAGTCTGAGTACTCTTAGTACCTCGTGTAAGAATAATACAGTACTGGGCTGGCCCGGTGGCGCACTGCTATAGTGCGCCGCTTGGGAAGTGCAGTGGCGCTCCC
>NW_007832486.1:0-763 GCF_000696425.1 Galeopterus variegatus
TTGCCTCTTGCTCACCTGTGGTGCTGTGTGGATCCTGGGCATCCCTGGGCTGGCAGCTGCACCATTCCATTCTCTGCCTCTG
This sequence comes from Galeopterus variegatus, assembly GCF_000696425.1. Classification (NCBI taxonomy): domain Eukaryota; kingdom Metazoa; phylum Chordata; class Mammalia; order Dermoptera; family Cynocephalidae; genus Galeopterus; species Galeopterus variegatus. The sequence goes on from NW_007832486.1 coordinate 83, forward strand.
GCATTCTCCCTGTGTGTCTCACTCTTCACATGGCATTTTCCTCTTCTTATAAGGACACCAGTCCTATTGGATTAGGACCAACCTTAATATCCTCATCTTCACTTGAACACATCTGATCCAAAAAAGGTCACATTCATAGGTACTGGGCGTTAGGACTTCAATACGTCTTTTCAGGGATACAATTCAACACATAACAAGACTCCAACCTCAAACTCTTGCTTCATCTGGGGCCTCTTTGACTTGATTCTGACTTGCTGATTCCAAACCCCTTCCCCAAGACTTTAACATTCTGTTACCCAGTCCCTCAGTTTTGTGTTTTTGTTCTTCTTGGCTGGCAAACCAGACTTGTATTCACTGGCCTCAATCTGAAAAACCTATTGATCCTTTGGCATTTGTCTGTCTACCTAGACATTGAGGTAAGACTTGTGGTTTCAGGGACTAACTCAGTCCTGTCCCCAGCACTAGGTTCCTAGCTTTGCTGTGGCTACTGCCTGTAAGTGGTCCAGCCCCTCCCTGGCCAACCACCTCTAAAGGCAACCTTAGAACCCCATTTACTGGATCCAAAACTGACTTCCACCCTAACTAGACCTGGCATAGTCCAACTGAGAACATTCACTTCGCAAAAGCAAATTTTTCTAGTTTGCTTTGTACACATTTCAAATGAGGATCATGTTCATGATG
>NW_007832487.1:0-763 GCF_000696425.1 Galeopterus variegatus
TATGAATGACAAATACATGCTAACTATAGTTTTTTTTCCTTCTAGAAAACCTTTCAGAAATACGAACCAACAGTTACATTTTTTATTTCCACAACACATTCCTTCAAGGAATGATTTCCTAGTATAAAAATGCAATTATCCTTCAAATTAATTTGTAAGCCAAGTACAATTCTCAGCTACATCCAGATGTTGTTATTGTGGAACTTGACAAAATTATTACAAACTTTTCTGAAAACTGAAACAAAAAAGTATAAATTTTGGAGTAGAGAATTAATGGAAAGAATTTGACTTCTCTTGTTAATTTCCTATGAGACCTTCAAATATAATACACATTTGGAATTGTTTATAAAAATAGTTTGTTACCGAAAAGGAACACAGTCCTGGAAGGAAATTCAACAAAATGTTAACAATGACTATTTCTGGAGGACATGTTTATGAGTCAGTTTCTTTTTCTTTTGTTATATTTCTACATTTTTTGATTAAAATGTTTTATTTAGTACAAATGGTAAAAATTAAAAATATACAGAGCAATGAAATAAAATGATTTCTATAGGAATAAAAAAATTTTAATGAAATATCATAAAATTATAAACTGATTTGTAAATTAAATCAACAAATCATTTTTAACTGCCTACTATGTTCTAGATACATAGTTGCCTTTTAGCTTCCTGTTTTTAAGCATAAAAATCAACATTTCTTCAGTTTGTACATGTTTGCTTCAGGTTTTGAACATATCTGGCTGAGAAAGGTTTGCAGTGTTCTG
>NW_007832488.1:0-763 GCF_000696425.1 Galeopterus variegatus
CCCCCCCCGGTTTTTTGTTGTTGTTGTTGTTGTTGTTGTTGATGTTGTTGATGTTGCTGTTTGTTTGTTTTTGTGTGAGTGTGTGTGTGTGTGTATGTGTGTGTATGTGTGTATGTATGTGTGTGAATTGACTAAAACTGCAGTAATCAGAAGATTTTGTATGAGGAAAAGAATATAGAAAAATGGTATAAAGTACACAATCTCAAAATAGACTCATACATTTACGACCTTTTTTTTTTTTTTTTTTTTTTTTTACAGGGGTGTCAAGGTAATTCACTGTGAAAAGGAAAGTCTTTACAACGAATGATATTCAGAAAACCAGAAGAATGTAAGGGAAAAAAACAATTTTCAATCCTACATCACACTATACACAAAATTTAGTTTGAAATTGATCTACATAAGACTTAAAACTGCAAAATTTCTAGAAGAAAGCATTAAAAAAAAACCTTTTTACCTTGAGTAGTCTGAGGTTTCTTGTAGCAGACTCCAAAATCACAAACAAACAAACAAAAGGTGACAAATTGGGCTTGATCAAAATTAAACCATTTGCTCATAAAATATAGTGTTAAACAAAAAGAAAGTAAACGAAGGAAAGTCACAGACTGATAAAATATACTAACAACATGTATCTCAGATAATAACTACTATACAGAATTATCAAGAAATATTACAACTCGGGCCGGCCTGGTGGCGCACTGGATAAGTGCGCCGCTTGGGACGCGCGGCGGCGCTCCCGCCCGAGGGTTCGGATCCCACATACAGA
>NW_007832489.1:0-763 GCF_000696425.1 Galeopterus variegatus
GTTACGACCATGCCATAGTGAATGGATTAATAATGGTGGTCAGGGGCATGCTTCTGAGGGCCTTAAAAGAAGAGCATGTGAGACTCTCTCTCTGCTCTACTATTTTCAGCCTTCTGAGATTCCTGCATTGCTGTAAAGACACCTCCAAAGAACATCCTCCCAGAGTACTTTGTTTCCCGGGACTTCCCAGCCTCTGAAACACAGATAAACTTCGTTTTCTTATAAATCACCCAGTTCCAGGTATTTCTGTTATAAGTAACAGAAACAGACTAATGCAATTACTCATTCTGTTCTCTTTGTTTTGATCCAGACTCTTGACTTTTGCATTGTCAGCGCCATGCTCTGCCAACTGAGCAAACCAGCTAGCCCTACTTATTCTATTCTCAGCTGCTCTACTCAATCAGAGCCTTTGATACCTCTAAGATTGCAGTAGATAAAGCACGGGAATGGAAATCAGCATCTGTGGGTTTCAGAGCAGCCTTCATGCTTGATCAAGCAGTGAGTTGATGAACATATATGACATATTTACCGAGGTCACCACAACTCTGTGCCCAGTTTTCTCATCTGAGAACAAACGAAGAATGACAACAGCAGCACACCTTTCCTACTTGTCTCAGGGTTGTTGTGACAATCAGAAATGCTCGTGTAGGGCCGGCCCAGTGGCACACTGGAGAGTGCGCTGCTTGGGAGTGCAACAGCGCCCCTGCCGAGGGTTCAGATCCCATGTGGAGACCGGTTCCTGCTCACTGGCTGAGCGCGGTGC
>NW_007832490.1:0-763 GCF_000696425.1 Galeopterus variegatus
CTAGGATCACAGCTCATCTATTTTTCTTGTACTAGCTACATTATGAAATCTCTCAAAATTCTAGAAAAGTAGACAACATTATTCTCAGTTTATACTTGAAAAAAGGCAACTCATAAAAGCAAATATTCCACTGTCATACCAATTACAAATGGCAGAGAAATCAAACTTCTATATGTAACTTTTTTATTATGAATATTCATGAATACAAATTACCAGAAATTGCTTTTATACCCCATGTCCCCACCCAGTTGTCCCCCAACCACCTTTTCCCTCCCATTCTACCCCCCCCACACACTCCACTCTGCAGCCCTAGGAATGTTCCCTTCCTCTGTAAGACCACTGCAATACTGTGGTCTTTCTTTCCTTCCTTCCTTTCTCTCTTAGGTACCACATATGAGTGAGCATATGTGGTTTTTATTCCTCTGTGTTTTGCTTATTTCACTCAACATAAGTTTCTCAAGGTTCATCCATGTTGTTGCAAATAGTAGTATTTCATTCTTTTTTTATGGCAGAGTAGTATTCCATGGTATATGTATACCACATTTTCCTTATCCAATCATCCATCGATGGATATTTAGGTTGGTTCAATGTTCATCACTCCTCTACTTACCGTAGCCAATATATGTAACTCTTTAATGTCAGTGTCAGTTCTCTATTGTCTCCAAAACTTAAATAGCATTATTAATGTGTTGGAGGTGTTATGATGCAATGATTAAGAACACAGCGTTTGGTACTAATTTCCTTGGGTTTGAATCCTAGCAGA
>NW_007832491.1:0-763 GCF_000696425.1 Galeopterus variegatus
CTAACTGGGGTGAGATGGTATCTCATTGTGGTTTTGATTTGCATTTCTCTGATGACTGGTTATGTTGAGCATTTTTTCATATGCTTATTGGTCATTTGTATGTCTTCTTTTGAAAAATGTCTATTCACTTCCTTTGCCATTTTTAAATCTCATTATTTGATTTTTAATATTGAGTTGTTTGAATTCTTTGTATTTTCTGGATATTAATCCCATGTTAGATGCTGCTTTAGCAAGTTTTTATCAAAGATAGACATTATTTGCAAAATTTAAAATCCCTAACTTTTGCATTCTCCAAGCTTTTTGATACTATTTTCATAAAGATGAAGCAAAATGGAACACACACACACACACACACACACACACACACACACAATCCTTCAACAAAACAAAAACTCTTCCAACTTCTGCTTTACTTCTGCTTTTCTGACTATACTGATTTGGGTCTGACTTACCAATGATTCTTTAAACTCAGGAAATTGCACTTCTTCTGAAATAGGAGGAAAAGGTAGGTTTTGATCCTTGGCAGATTCTGATGTCAGTAGAGTTAAATGTTCTAAAGTTCAGGTTTTCATATTAAAGTTATCCAAATTGTGAGAAAAAAAACCCCTGAATAAAACAGAGTTAATAAGTAATATTAAAAAGCCACAGGTTATTGAAACCTTTGCTACCTATTAAGAATATATTACTTTTTTTTTTTTTTTTCTTTTTGTCTTTTTTCGTGTTCGGCAACGGATCGCAACCCTCAGTGTCACGCCCGTACCGG
>NW_007832492.1:0-763 GCF_000696425.1 Galeopterus variegatus
GAAACTCGAAAAGCCAGAAAAGAATGGCATGATATATTAAAAACTATAAAGGACAAAAATTGCCAGCCAAGAATGCTTTACCCAATAAGGCTATCCTTATGGGATATATCCTGTGGAATTCACTACCACACAACCAGCCCTACAAGAAATTCTCAACAAAGTACTAGGTTTGATACCACAAAAACAACCATCACTGCCATGAAAATGCAAGAAAGAACAATTTCTACCAGCAAAACAAAAATGCTAACAAGAGAGAAGAGGAATAGTTTATCTATCATCCCAAGAAACCAACAAAAACAGAAGACAAACAGAAAATTAGAAAGAAAGGAACATAAGATACTTAAGACATCTAAACAAAAATCAGTAAAATGCTAGGAGTAAATCAATACCTTTCAATAATAACTCTAAATGTAAAGTGATTAAATTCCCCATTTAAAAGACACAGACTGACCAACTAGATTAAAAAGATGGACCCAACAATATACTGTCTTCAAGAGACTCACTTGGCCTGTGAAGACATACATAGACTAAGAGTGAAAGGATGGGAAAAGATATATCATGCAAATAGAAAAGAAAAGTAAGCTGGAATAGCTATTCTTATAACAGATAAGACTTTAAAGCAAAAGGTTTTAAGATGGCGACGGGTCTGGAGCGGCCGTGCCAGGAGACAGCGCGAGCCTGAGAAGTGTGCGCTGTGATACAAGAGTACTATTTGCATTTCCAAGAGCAACAAAAAACGAATAAATCTTTCAACAACGAACCT
>NW_007832493.1:0-763 GCF_000696425.1 Galeopterus variegatus
TGCCTGACTTGATTCACTTAATATAATTCTCTCTAGGTCCATCCATGTTGCTGCAAATGGAGCATCCTTTTTTATAGCAGAGTAGTATTCCATTGTATAGATATATCACAATTTCCTTATCTGCTCATCTGATGATGGACATTTGAGCTGGTTCCAAATTTAAGCTATTGTAAATAGTGCTGCAATGAACATTGGGGAACAGGTATACCTTCAACTTGATGATTTCTATTCCTCTGGGTATATTACCAGCAGTAGGATAGCTGGGTCATATGGTAGATCTATCTGCAATTGTTTGAGGAACATCCATACCATCTTACATAGAGGCTGCACCATTTTCCAGTCCCACCGACAGAGTAAGAGAGTTCCTTTTCTCCACAACGACACCAGCATTTATCATGCACAGTATTAGCCATCCTAACTGGGGTGAGATGGAATCTCAGTGTGGTTTTGATTTGCAGTTCCCGAATGCTGAGTGATGTTGAACATTTTTTCATGTGTCTGTTGGCCATTCATATATTTTCATTTGAGAAATGCCTATTTAGCTCTTTTACTGATTTTTTAATTTGGTTACTAGTTTTTTGTTATTGTAAACTTGTTTCAGTTCCTTGTATGTTCTGGATATTAATCCTTTGTCAGATGTATATTTTGCAAATATTTTCTCCCACTCTGTTGGTGGTCTTTTAACTCTGTTAATTGTTTCTTTTGCTGTGCAGAAGCTTTTTAATTTGATATAATCCCATTTGTTTATTTTTCCTTTGGTTTC
>NW_007832494.1:0-763 GCF_000696425.1 Galeopterus variegatus
GCTTCCAGGAAAAGCATTGCTGGCAGTCAGACTGAGAGTGTGGCATGTCCCTTAACATCACTCAGCCTCAGTTTCCTCATCAGTAAAAATGAGAGTCTGAATACTATGGTTCAATGGAGCTGTGAGGATTAAACAGGAAGCTGCAGGGTATGGCACGGGTGAGCCCTCGATGAAGGGGGCTTGCTGCTCATGTGGGATTGATTACGTCCTGGACAATGTCACCATGGGGGTGGGCCTGGGGGCTGGTGGCCATGCACAGCATTGCTGTCCTCTGAGGGACAGGCTTTGCAGAAGCCACCAGGCTGGGGGTGATTTCTGATACACATGATAAATTTTTCACAAACTACGTCTGCTGTAGCTGCACAGGGAAGGTGTGAGGTGGGGAGGATATACCGATGGTGTCACTGATAGTAACATCCCAGGTTCTGATGCCCGCATCTGCTTTTGTATATCAGCCTGCCCATCCCCCACCCCAAGTACTTCCCAGGGTTCCCACAGGATATTCCCAAGCACAGGTAGCTCACACCTGCGTTGGCCATTTTCTGCCTCCCTCTCCGTTAGGGAGGGGACTGCATGAGGGGACTTTAGCTCTACCCCCCAAGTCACACAGGGCAAGCTGCCTCGTTAGGGCACTGTCTGCACCAGGAAACCAGGCTCTACTACATCGGCAGCCACTGCTTTCCTAGGAACCTACACTGGGCAGGAGCTGCTCCAAATTGACCACAGAAGAAGGTAAAAAGCCTCTATGGCAGATTAAAGATGA
>NW_007832495.1:0-763 GCF_000696425.1 Galeopterus variegatus
TATATATATATATATATATAAAATAAAAATTGACATACTGTTCTAAGTGATTTCAATCAATGGCTCTTACAATTAACAATGTGATACAACCTGTAACTTATAAATAAAATCTTTAATTATCGTCCTTTATTGCTTTACCACATCATTGATAAGTTAAACAAAATGCAAATAGTAATTGAACGTGCGTTCAGAGGAGTGAAGTGGCTCAAGGGACTGTGAAACATAAGGCAGGTAGCTGCAGTGGACAGGAGGGCACAGAGGGAAGGCTTGGGAGACAGAGAAGTGCACAGGAACTTCCACGACACTCAGAACAGGTCAAGCTGGTTGTATAATGAGAAAAGCATCCAAAATTGGGGGCTACATTGCCTCACCTGTCTATATTCGTCAGCACTAACCAGCTTCTCCTGCTAAAAATCACCCTTGGATATGACAAAACATAGCAGCTTCCGTAAGATGAGTTATATTAATATGTCAAGTTGAGCACATATGACTATTTTTGAGATCTGCTTTCTCTCAGATAATTATGCATATTTCTCCTCAATTCTTTCCTTCTAAATATAATCATTTTCCTTCCTATTACTCCAGTATAGGTTCGAATTGCCCATTGTCACTTTTCACCTTTGAGTCTGAATTTGAGGCATAATTATTTTCTCCCTGTTTTTCATGATATGGATCTCATTAAATATATATTTATTATTCTATGTCGATAAAAATCGGAATTTTTTAAATTTAAGTTTGTTTCTGTTTTCTTTTTTTTTTTTTT
>NW_007832496.1:0-763 GCF_000696425.1 Galeopterus variegatus
AATATTTCTATGGACAAATTAAAGGCCTCTGGAAATTCAAACCAAGTCCTTCTGAGCTGTGCATTCTCCAGGAAGGGAGCCTTTGTGCAGGGGGTGATGGTTGAGTAGGGTCATAAGGACTTAGAGGATGAGGATGGCAGAAAGGTGGAAGTAAGGCCCTCCTGGTGGGCAAAGCTGCCTGGGCCAGGGCATGGAGGTGACACTGAGTCTGGCCCATAGGAGGGCAAAGACGCCCACCCACCTGCAGGGATCTTGTCATACATGCGGCTGCATTCACTGTGCACGAGGTGCGAGGCCAGCTAGCACTGCCGATGATTCAGTACAAGATCACGTACTTTTGGATACTTCCATAAACATGTCCTCTCCACGATGGCACTCTTCATTTTGAGGTTGAATATTTCTTTTTTTATTTTAATTTTTATTTTGTCGGTATGCAATGTGTTTGATTATTATGGCCCATTACTGAAACCTCCCTGCCTCCCCCCTCTACTCCCTACCCCCAACAATGTCGTTTCCGTTTGCTTGTCATAACAACTTCAAAAAAATTGTAGTTGTTATATCTTCTTCCCCCCTCCCCCCGGTTTTTTTTTGTGTGTGTGTGAGTGAATTTATTTATTTATTTTTAGCTCCCGCCAATAAGTGAGAACATGTGGTATTTCTTTTTCTGTGCCTGACTCGTTTCACTTAATATAATTCTCTCAAGGTCCATCCATGTTGTTGCAAATGGCAGTATTTCATTCATTTTTATAGCTGAGTAGTATTC
>NW_007832497.1:0-763 GCF_000696425.1 Galeopterus variegatus
AGCACTTTAACATTTTGTGTTATAATTTCTTTTCTGTTTATGTACACAGTGGAAGTGTTACATATTCAAGGATGGGGTGTTGTATTGATTTTGTACACCCAGTCCCTGGCACTCCTTATACACTCAATAAGGCTTCTAGTAAAATAAAGGAGATGCATTCTCCATATCGTTATTTGTATAGATGCTTTAATGACATTTAAAGAAAGTCTAGAGTTCAAATGATTTTTATCATTTTGCCTTAAACTGTTTCCTTCTGAAGATGCCATGGTGTATTAACCAGAGTTCTGTTATATATTATGCAGTGATGAATGAGTGCACGAGCCTCATTTTTCTACATTAAGGAGACAGAGTCACTTATCTGCCCATATGCGCTTACTTCCAAAATTTTGATTCATTCTTTTAGGCTTTCCCTGAGACCTCTATTTGCAATTGTACATATATAAAAAAATTTTAATTAAGAAAGGTGCTTCTGCAAGATTCAAAAACATCAGACCCTTATGGCAGTCTAAAATGTTTAATTCTTGAAACTTGCTCTCTGATTTAATCCTATATCTATTTGTGTTTATACTTTTATCATTTTTTAAAATTCAACAAAAGATGGAAAAACATGCGATGTTCATGGGTTGGAAGAATTAACATTGTGAAAATATCCACACTACCAAAAGCAATCTACAGATTCAATGTAATCCCCATCAAAACACTAATAACATTCTTCACAGAAATAGAAAAGAACAGTCCTAACGTTCATATGGAACAACAAAAG
>NW_007832498.1:0-763 GCF_000696425.1 Galeopterus variegatus
TGTGGGATCCGAACCCTCGGCGGGAGTGCCACCGCGCTCCCAAGCGGCGCACTGTAGCAGTTCGCCACCGGGCCGGCCCTCTGGTCTACACTTCTGGACAACACTTTGAGAGACACTGCTTTAAAGTTTAGACTCTCATGGTGTGTAACGGCAGGCTGAACCCTAACACTTCCACTGTGTCACTGCAAATTGCCACATTTTTGGAAAATATTGTAGCAATATATATATATATATTAAGAATCATAAACACCTTCATGCCTGATGATCTAGTAATTCCACTTTGGGGGAATCTATCTGACGAAAATAAACTAGATGTGGAAAACAGCTATAAACATGATATTCATGGAACTTATTTTTATAATGGTCAAAATATTGTATAGCCAAAAATGTCCATTAGCAGGTGATTGGTTTAACAAATCATGATGCATCCTCATAGTGGAATAGTCATTAAAAATGATAGCTGTGTAAGTTCGAAACATGGAAAAGTATTTGTGATTTAAATCCCAGTAAAAAATGTATAAATGCTGTATGGTTACAACCATGAACAAATGCACACAGAAAAAAATACCAGACAGAAATAAACCAAAACAATAAATGTCATGTTAATATGATGGGATTATGTGGGGTTTTTTTATTTCCAAATTTTCTATGACTGTCTTTATCAATTTGATAACTATATTTATAACTATATAACTATCCTATATATATATATTTGGCATAAAATTACTCATTACCATTTTTCTTCATGATATTGTGGCTTTGT
>NW_007832499.1:0-763 GCF_000696425.1 Galeopterus variegatus
TGAGGATGCAGAGAAAAAAGAACTCTCCCACATTGCTGGTAAGAGTGTAAATTGGTACAGCCACTGTGGAAAACAGTACAGAGGTTCTTCGGAAAATTAAAACAACCTACAACCTAGCTATCCTACTACTGGGTATATATCCAAAGGAAAAGGAATCAATATATGAAAAAGACACCTGTACTCCCGTGTTCATTGCAGCACTATTCACAATAGCCAAGAGATAGAATCAACCTAAATGTCCATCATCAGATGAATGGACTAAAAAATTGTGGTATATATACACAATGGAACACTACTCAGCTATAAAAATAATGTCATTTGCAGCAACATGGGTAGAACTGGAAACCATCATATTAAGTGAAGTGAGTCAGGCACAGAAAGACAAATACTACATGATCTCACTCAAATGTGGGATCTAAAAAAAAATGTGGTTCTTATAGAAGTAGAGAGTAGAGTTTTTGTTACCAGAGGCTGACAGGAGTGGGGAGAGGAGGAAAAGTGGTGGACTAATAAATACAGAACTGTATTATTTACTCTAAGTGAATCATTGTGCAGTACATGCATGTATCAAAACGTACTATAACCCATACATATGTACAAGTAAATGTTAAAGTATTTTGAATAAAAAGTGGGTCATTATAACAAACAAACAAAAAAGAATTCAGGTAACTCAAGGCAGCTAGAATTCACAGGACAGAGTGTTGGAGAGGAGAGAGTTTCATAGAGATAGGAGTTACACACACACACACACACACACACACAC
>NW_007832500.1:0-763 GCF_000696425.1 Galeopterus variegatus
CCCTGGACTATACTAACTGCAAAGGTAATCTCACACCTCTAACACCCACTGAAGGAAGGCCAAAAGAAAATGCTGCCACTGCTCCAAAAGTGCAGTAAAATGTAAAAGTAGAAACTAATTAGAAAGTAAAATCAGTGAGAAATTTGATAATATAAATTTAAAAAATTGTTTTCATAGAGATTTTAGGCATTTTTTTTTTTTGCATAGTTTAGGTTATTTATGTAGTTTTTCAGAATGACAGGATTTTCTGGGCAAATGGTTGGTTCCCATTAGATTGGTAAAAGTATCTTGCAAGATGTAGGGTAATCTTTCTGGTAAAAAAGATCTTTGCTCTTCCATCAGTAGAACCTTGGAAAACAGAAAACCTTGGAAAAACACTTAGGAAACTTGGAGAACATTTTAGAGGCCCTTGGACCTCTAAAATGTCTGTAATCTTGATAACTAAAAAGGGTGAATAAAAAACAGTGAGAAGTAAAATAGATGAAGAAATATTTGAGATAATCAATATTTAACCAGTAACCTAAAATCTTCTGAGATGTCTTCTGGCTGGCAAATATAACAGCTATTTGGTTAGGAAGTACAAGTTTGCACTGAGATTATTTAAATAAATTAAAACTATTATCATTTATTTTTTTGCTTAAATGCTTCTGTCTTTGGCCTGCCAAGTACATATCTTCTTGGGGAAAAGAGAGTTAGCAGAACACATTTTATTTTATTTTTTTCCTGCTTAAGGTTTTTTAAAAAGGAAGATTGATTTTCATTA
>NW_007832501.1:0-763 GCF_000696425.1 Galeopterus variegatus
AGCATTTTCTCCCAATCTGGAGGTTGCATTTCTCATTTTTTTAGCTGTATATTTTGAAAGGGAAAATTTTTTAAAAAAATTTATTATAGTCAGAGTACGTGTTTATGGAGGTCAGGTGATTAGTGGAGTTTTAGCTCAGGATTGTCTCACAGTGAATGGACACACTAGGCAACTGGCAAAATTGCCTCTTCCTCAGAGCATGCCTTCAACTTTTGCTCTGTTCATGCCTTCAGCTGATTGGATGAGTCACACACACATTATGGAGGGCCCAGTTTTTGTTTTGCAACAAGTAAAGTTTTAAAAATCTGAATTAAACTTGCAGCTTGGTTTACTTGAGACAAAGGTATCTTTGTCTATTTTGGGTGGTTCACAACAAAGATAAAGTTTGTTCTGTGAAACTGAGATACTGCTCCAGAAATTTCACCCAGGACTTTGTAGATTTCTCTCTGTTTATAGGCTGTATCTTTTTTTTTTTTCCTTTATTGTCTTTTTTTACTGACCGGTAACGGGATCGCAACCCTCGGTGTCGCGCCCGTACCGGGGACCGGCAACAGGATCGCAACCCTCGGTGTTGCGCCCGCACCGTGCTCAGCCAGTGAGCGGGAATCAGTCTCCACATGGGATCTGAACCCTCGGAGGGAGCGCCACCACACTCCCAAGCAGCGCACTCTCCAGTGCGCCACCAGGCCGGCCCTGTATCTTTTTTTTTTTTCTAATACTGTACCTTACCTTGGACTTATATAAATCCTAAGATCTTTTCAGA
>NW_007832502.1:0-763 GCF_000696425.1 Galeopterus variegatus
ATCTTCCTCCCTCCCCACCTAAAATTTGGTTCAGATGTCTAGACTGATGACATCATACATGCACTAAAATGGCATAATAAAGCTATTGCTCACATAACGAGGCTTTCTAGAGAGAGCAGGGCAGGTGCTCCAGCAGGTCTGAAAGTGACAATGAGAGAGCAAGGATGGAGACCGGCCTGACTTTCACTGTGGTGTGGTCAGGGGGGAGGGTTAGGCAAGGGCTTCTGTATGCATGGGGGAGGGCTTCCATGGCTTTAACTTCTCACTCACACCAACAGAGGGAGTATCCAGGATTTCTCACCAGCTTTCCCAGAGGTGGGGTAGAAGGAAAGGGAGATTAGTCTGAATTGAAAGCTGCCAATAGTGAAACATCAAAAATGGAGTAAGGCACTTCATTACATATGGCACGCAAACATTAATTTTTAAAAACAAGGAAGAGCTACATTAATAACAGATAAAGAAGATTACAGAGAAAAGAAAATTACAAGAAGCAAAGAAAGAAATTATGTCCACAAACAAGACATATGTATGCACCGAAAAATGGAGCACGAAAAAAAAATGTGAAGATAAATCCAAAATTGTGGTTGGAAACTTCAACACCGTGCTCTCAGCAACTGGTGGAACTACAAGACATAAAATCATTAAGGATATGGAGGATCTGAACAACACAACCAACCACCAAGATGAAGTAACATTTATAGAACACTCTTTTAACAACAGCAGAACACATTCTTTTCAAGCACCAATGGAGCATTAACCAAGA
>NW_007832503.1:0-763 GCF_000696425.1 Galeopterus variegatus
TTTTTTTTCCTATTCTTGGTTGGCTTTTTCTTTTATTAACAGTATCTTTCAAAGAGCAAATGTTTTTAATTTTGATAAAGTCAAATTCATAAATTGTGTGTGCATGTGTGTTTTGTGAGTATTTTATGTATGAATTATTTGCCTACCCTAAGGTTGCAAAGATTTTCTTTGATTCTTTCTAGAAATATTGTTTTAGAGAATGTGGTGCTGATAACACCAAGATCCCAAGGGTTTGGATCCACTTACCAGCCAGCTGCCAAAAAAAAAAAAAAATTTGTTTTAGCCTTAACAGTTAGGTCAAGTTTCCATTGTGAGTTAATTTTCAGTTTTTGATGTGAGGTAAGGGTCACACTATATTTCCATATAAATATATAGTTTTTCTGGCATTGAGTATGTGAGTCTATTTCTGACTGACATATCTCCTCCATTGACCTAAATATCTAATCTTTTGACAATACCACACTATTGATTACAGCACCTTTAGGGTGATTCTTAAACTCAGTTAGTTCAAGTCCTCCAACTTTGTTCTTTTAAAAATAATGTTGTCTATTCTAGATCATTTACATTTTCAATTTTGGGAGAATTGATGTCTTAACAATTTTGAATCTTCATATACTTCCTCATGTATGCATTTAGGTCTTCTTTAATATTCCTGTGCTATGTTTTATAGTTTCTAGTATCCAACACTTGCAGGTATTCTGGTATATTTCCATTTTCCATTTGGTTCTTTTGTTATAGTTTCTATTTCTGTGCTGAAAATTCC
>NW_007832504.1:0-763 GCF_000696425.1 Galeopterus variegatus
CTGCTTTGAGGGCTTGTGGAAAATAATAAAAATTATGTCTAGAGGTTGGGACAGGAAGGGTATACTTGGTACCTGGTATGTTTGCTGAGCTTTCTTCTGAAACTTCCTGGAAGACATCTAGCCACTAATGCATTACAAATAAATCTACCATGTAAATTTAATTTGCTAAAAAGCTTATGAATAAATAACAAAAACCACACTCTAATCAGTATTTTAAGCTGGCATAATTATACGATGCTAGCCTGGAGGAGAAAGTGGAAACTTAAGCCCGAATGTCTTTGACATTCTGGCCTGTTCCTGCCACATACCTTTCCACCTTCCTCCTGAGACTGTAATTTATAAAACATATTTCCTTTACCCAATTTATAAAACATATGTCCTTTACCTGTGAGGTTTGTCATGGCTACCTTTGAAGGCTCAGAATTCCAAACTTCAGGGTTGACATTTTAATTTAATACATGGGCATTCATATTTCTTTATTTTCATTTGATATCACTAGAATAACCTTCCTGGAAAAAACAGGATTTCCAATAGCTTAAGCCCTTTGAGTGACAGATGACATCTGCGGTTCTTTTAGAAAAGTAAAGCTGAGGATCTCACCTCCACCCCAGCTGGTAAGGGAGAAAGCCATATTTCACATGCTGGCGTGATGGATATTACAACAGACAAACAAATGAGAGATGGGGGAGAAAGAACAAAAATGAGAGAGATGGAAGTTTATATCCATAGGATAGAGAAATGAAAGAAGGAATATATGTAATTC
>NW_007832505.1:0-763 GCF_000696425.1 Galeopterus variegatus
AGGGTGGCTCTCAGTGCGGTGAGCTGCCCCAGTGAGGACCCAAGTACAGAAAGAACCATTATCTCTGTGCTGCCAAATTCACTTGATTGTCCTGAAGCTGCCTTTGGGCTGAGGTTTTGCAGACGGGCTGCAGAACCAGTAAAAGGAAGGAGGAGGAAGCCGGGGGTGTGATCCTCCATTGCAATGGCCCTTTCTCGAATAAACCCTCAGTGAGCCCTTTCTGTGGCACCTATATTTGGCTGCCCATTTTCAGCACCTCTGTCTGCCCTTGCCCTCTGATGTTGGGGCTGGGGGCGGCGGAGGTATGTGGCTACATTTCCTCTCATGGCTTGGGAGCCTGAATGGAGAAATGGAGCTGTTAGCATTTGGGAAATCTGTACTTTTAAGAAACCTATTTTGAGAATTGATGAATTTAGAGGGACAAAAAAATCTGAATTTAGAATTCACACTTAATAATTACAATGCAATAGCTAAATGCCAGCACATTGTTGCTACGTGATGCCAAACTGCTTTCCCCAAATGTCTAATCTTTCATATATTGCTAAATTCAGTCTCAGCGGTTTGGCTCTCCCAAAAGGATTTATTAAAAGAGCCAAATATCAAATCATCCAGCATGATCAAAATTATTATTTGCAGGTTCTATAAATTTCACAGAATAAAATTATTCAGTAGAATTTAAAATTTCACCATTTAGATACCTAAGAGGTAAGATCTATTGCACTTGCTCCTGAGAGGTTTTATGCAAAGGCTGAACTCCCGATAT
>NW_007832506.1:0-763 GCF_000696425.1 Galeopterus variegatus
AAAATAAATTAATCTTCCCCTCTTTTTATTCTAGTTTTATAATTTTCTTATTCTAATATTTTCTAATTTTCTTGTAAAAATATTAAAAGCTAGAAGTAATAATTTATTTCTTGAAAATTTTATAGAACCTACAAGCAAAACTACTTGGACTTTGAATTTATTTGTTTGTTTTTTTGTTTTTGTATGTGCGTTCTTCCCCCAGAATACTCTTTTCTTTCTATTTCAGTTTCCTAAGTGGTTCTCTATTCACATTTTATTTCTACTATTTCTGTTTATGTCAAATACGCAACTTTACCTTTTTATTTCCAGAAAGTCATTCATTTCAAGAATCCGTTTATTACATTTGTTTGCAAAAAAAAAATTTACTAGCAAATAGCTTATTTACATGCTTTGTAATGATTTTGACTCTAATGATCATATTTGTAGTGTTTTTCATCTCTATTTTGATGGTTTGCATTTTCTTCCTTTTGGATTTCTCCAACAGTCTCACCAATGTTTTTTCTGTCTTATGAATCTTCAAAAGACACAACACTGTTTTGTGGGGGGAGGGGATATGTGTTTGTTTGGGAGATGTCTCTTTTTTTAGAGAATTCTACCCTAATATCTATAAATCTTTAAATTCTTTTTCTAAACATATATATTTCTTCACTCAATTTCTAGGGTAGGAGACATCATTTGTTTTAAATATACTATGTTTTGACTAGCATGTATTTAAACCTAGGTATTTCTGATAACTGCTTTAACTGAGTCACTCAAAGTTTAA
>NW_007832507.1:0-763 GCF_000696425.1 Galeopterus variegatus
TTTTGAGTTAATTTTTGTATGTGTGAGGTAGTAATCCAGCTTCACTCTTTTGCATGTGGCTATTCAGTTGTCCCAGCACCATTTGTTGAAGAGACTATTCTTTCCCGCATCGAATGGTCTTGATATCCTTGTCAAAATCAATTGGCCATAGACACATGGGTTTCTATCTGGAGTCTCAGTTCTATCCTTTGGTTAATTGGTCTATGCTTATGCCAGCTCCTCACTGTTTTGATTACTGCAGCGTTATAGTAAGTTTTGAAATGGGGAAGTGTGAATACTCTTTGTTTTGCTTTTCAAATATTTGTTTTGGATTTTGGGGGTCCCTTGTAATTCCATGTGAATTTAGACACTGGCATTTTCATTTCTGTTTTTTGTCTCATTTTGTTTTGTTTTTTAAAGGCCATTGGAATTTTGATAGGGATTGCATTGAATCTGTAAACTATTTGGGGAAGTATTCTTGGAAATATTGTCTTCCAACCCACAAACACAGTATGTATTTCCATTTTTCTAGATGTTCTTTTATTTTTTACCAGGAATGTTTTATAGTTTCAAGTGTTCAAGTCCTTCACTTGGTTCATTACTTTGGTTAAATTTATTCCTCAGTATTTTATTATTTGGGATACTATTAAACATGAAATTGTTTTCTTTCTTTCTTTTTGTATTGTTT
The DNA here is from genome assembly GCF_000696425.1 of Galeopterus variegatus. NCBI lineage: Eukaryota > Metazoa > Chordata > Mammalia > Dermoptera > Cynocephalidae > Galeopterus > Galeopterus variegatus. Next base: position 668 of record NW_007832507.1, read on the forward strand.
ACTGCCAGTATAGAGAAATACAACTGATTACTGCATATTGACCTTGTATCTGGCAATTTTGAAAAATTTGCTTAACTCAATTTGTATGTGTGTGTA
>NW_007832508.1:0-763 GCF_000696425.1 Galeopterus variegatus
TTTTAAAAAAAAAAAAAAAAAAAAAAAATATTAGAAATCTTTAATTCAAGGGTGCATATTGTAATGTCTACAGTAACCAATAAAAAAAAGAAAAAAAAAACTATAACTGACATATTAATAGAAGGAAAAATGGAGTAATAGAATAACTGATAATCCCAAAGGAGAAAATTATGGAAATAATGAGAAAAAAAGGACAAATATTAAGATATTAGATTTGAACCTAAATGTCAATAATTGCATTAAGTGAAAATGGGCTAAACAGTCCAATTAAAAGACAAATATTTTCAGACTAGAAAAAAAATCAAAACTATTGCTTATAAGAAACTTATCTTAACTACAAGAATTTAGAAATGTAGCTCAGTTGGTTAGAGCATGGTGTTGTAACACCAAGGTCAAGGGTTCAGATCCCCAAATGGTCAGCTGCTAAAAAAAAAAAAATTAAAAATGTTGAAATATCAATGGATAAAAACAAATTTCTAACCAAAAGGAAGCTGACAGAGCTATACTAGTACAAAGTAGACTTTAAGGCAGGAAGCATTACTAGAGATAAAAAGGAAAATTATAAAATGGTCAATTCATCAGGAAAATATAACAATTCTGAATGTGTATATACTTAATAAGACAATCTCAAAATTTCTTTCCAAGTGACACATGGAACATTCATCAAAATTTGACCACATCGTAGGCTAAAAGTAAGTCTCATATTTCAAAAGGTTGAATTATTTAAATGACCTTCCTGAAGTCCCTGTAACATTTGGGTTAA
>NW_007832509.1:0-763 GCF_000696425.1 Galeopterus variegatus
GAGGGCCTTCTTGATGCATCCTTATGTGGCTGAAAGCAGAAGGACAAGCTAAGCTAAAACTCTGAAGCCACTTTTAAAAGGACCTAAATCCCATCACCAAGAGAGCAACCCTATGGCCAAATCACCTCTTAAAGCCCCACCTCTTAATGCTCTCCTACTGGCAACAACTGAATTTTGGAGGGAACACATTCAAGTCAAAGCAATTTGCTATAGTTACAGCGAATACTGAACCCTAGAGGATACCCAACCATTTATGCTGAAACAAATGGTAGAAGGTCTGCTTCACCACTGGCCTCTCTCTGATATCTCTTTCCGGATCTCTTTTTCATAAATCAGGTGGGTGTGGAAAAATAAACAAGGTCACTACCTAACCTTATATCCAATGTTGGAAAGAGATAGCACTCTTCCCTTCTTGCAGAAACCTTTCATATATATAAGTAATTCTCTCTGTGCCACCCTTGCTTGATATGGGGGTAGTTAGCACCCACTTTCTGTAGGGATCAAAGAGAAAGACCTAGCACTCCTTAGTTCAATGCCTCTCAAATCTGAAGGTTTTCTCTTTTTCCCCTTTCCCTTATCATGTCTGGGAGGGCAGAAGATGAAGTGAAGGTTAGAGCAGCAGAGCCTGTTCTTACAAAGCCCTGAAGGAGGTGTATGGCCTTATTTAGGACATCTCCCTCTTTAGAATGTGGGCTACTTTATGACCACTTATTCTGGGCTTTAAATTTATCATCAGTTCCAGGACATCTGGACATTTTTTTTT
>NW_007832510.1:0-763 GCF_000696425.1 Galeopterus variegatus
AAAAAAAAAAAAAAAAAAAAAAAATGGCAGTATACTCCTTCCTTTTCACTTTGGCAGAGAGAACATTTCATGACTTTATGACAGATTATCTCTTCCCATAGGGAAATATATGACTAAGTGGGTTTTTTAATACTCAAATAAGAGATTACATTCTAAAACTTCACAGTATAAAGAGGAAAGTATTTTGTATATTTTCTTTTTCTTTTCCTCCTCTCTTATACAATTTTTTAGTCGAAATACTCTAATACTCATAGTTCTTTAACTAATTCTATTATCCTTTTATATTTAATATTTAGTCCCTTTCTGATAATATCATTTTTACTTATATTTTATTCTTTACTGAAGGAGAGACTATTTCTTGAGTTCAAAGATCTTTAAAGGCTGCTAATGCTGATGGAATTTTACTTCATTTTACAATGTATCTCCTGTAAATCTTATCAACATATTAATCAAAAAACCTCATAAGATAAATGCATCTACTATACACATATAGAAATTTCTCCATATGATAATTCCATAACTTATGTATTAAATATATAATATTTTATTCTATATTGATTTAAAGTTGTAAATATCATATCACATGTTTAACACTTCAGGTTTTACTAATAGCTACTATTGTCTGATAACGGTAGTTTTTGGAAAATCTTCAGGAAAGCAATAACATTTAAGCTAGACCTTGAAAAATGAGTAGGCATTAAGCCAATTTGTGTTGTATAGCATTGATGTGCTAAATAAGAAACACTTAGCACATTCCATCACC
>NW_007832511.1:0-763 GCF_000696425.1 Galeopterus variegatus
GGAATCTCTAAACATCAACTGCATGAATTTTACAGATTATGGGAGAAATTTATTGTCACAATGCAGGGACAAACAGCTCATCACCAGAGACCACTTTTAAAGGTGTCCAACACCCTTGAGGAATGTGATTAACTGATTTTAAATAATGCTGGGCTGTCGCCACAGGGGGCTTTGTGGACTTGGATGAAATAATGCCTAGAAGGTCGCTCCTGTGATATCGGAACCCCATGCTGTTAAATAACATTTACTTTACTTATCTGGCACTATTAGCATCACCCCCTGTTGGTCAGCTAATTAGACATAAATCTATTAAACAAAAATGCATTTTTATGTACTCGCTATGGCTTAAATCAAGCTTTTGCATATTTAAATTATCATCTTGTTTAAGGTTACAATGTAAACTACATTCCGCTTTCTGCTTTATGAGTGAAGAAGAATTGAAAAACGAATAAAGGAACACAAACAGTTGACAGGGTTAGTGTGATTTCATGTGTATGGAATCTGAACAAATGAAGAAATTGTTTAGAACTACAAGCATATTTTTACTGTACTTAGTTTTAGAAATCACATATGTCCTCTGAGACCCATTTTATACTGTACATTTGAATATGCAACAAAACTGCCACATGTCGTCAACTGTGTGACTTGAATCTACTGCCAAGTAGGACAAGCCTGTAGCTGGTACCAATCCTTTTGCCCAGTACACTATTCCAAATACAAATATATGCCATTAACGTGCCCCATATTTTTCTCCTTACCACAT
>NW_007832512.1:0-763 GCF_000696425.1 Galeopterus variegatus
TGAATGTGAAAACAGATATAAGACCAGCTGTCTTCTGTTAGCCAGGCATTAAAAATATTTGCAAAAACATAATGTCACTTTTATCACTAAATTTGAGTTGGAAAATATAGATTTTTCATAATAATATGTTTTTTCTATTAATTTTTAATGGGCTTGTTACTTTTTAATAAGTCAAAATTAAACATTTAGAATTTCTTAGTTTTAATTTTTTTTTTTTTTTTTTTTGGTGGGTGACCAGTACAAGGATCTGAACCCTTGACCTTGGTGTTAGCAGTCTACTCTCTCAGTTTTAATTTTTAAAAATTATTTATTTATTTATTATTATTATTTTTTTACATTCTAGGATGTTGTGTGGATCAGTTGGGGAGGAGGGGGAGAGAGGAAAGGGGAAGGAGATAGGGTGTTAGTAGGAGGAAGGGGGGCAGATAGTCAAAGCCTGTGGCACTCCCCTCGTTCTGGCAGGGGAGCCAGGGGATGTCAGTAGCAGTTGGGTTGTGGCTGAGCTGGATGCAAACTTCAGGAGGGTGTGGCTGAGGCCCTCAGCCCCCCACCACCCCAGCTCAGGAACCCAGAGCACTAATGCCAGCAGCTCAGTGGTCATTGCTGGGCTGGATGTGGATGTCAGGGGGGCATGGCTGAGGCCCTGGCCCTCCCCACAAGGACTTCCGGTACTTCTAGGTTTTATAGGTCTTTGGCAGTGTTAGACCTTTACTGGTTAATATTTGAACTTTGTCTCTGATCTGTGGGGCTTTTGATTTTTCTT
>NW_007832513.1:0-763 GCF_000696425.1 Galeopterus variegatus
TAGCATGTGTCAGTACTTCATTCGTATTTATGGTTGAATAATATTCCATTGCGTGGATAGAGCACATTTTGTTTATGCATTCGTCTGTCGATAGATATTTGGGCTGTTTTTACCTTTTGGGTATTGTCTATAATACTGCTATAAACATTTGCAACAAGTTTTTGTTTGAACACCAATTTTTAATTCTTTTGCATATATTCCTATGAGTGGAATTACTGGGCTATGTGGTAATTCTGTTTAACTTGTTGAGGAACCACAAACTTTTCCACGGCGACTGTACCATTTTACAATCACACCAATAATAAATGAGGGCTCCACTTTCTTCACATGTTTGCTAACAGTTATTATTTCCTGTTTTTTGTTTTTTAAATTATTGGCATTCGAACTTTGGGATCTTTTCTAGGGTTCTCTGGTTTTTTTTTTTTTTTTTTTGTGGCTAGGCAAAAAGAAATGTCACGGGGATCTGAACCTGTGACCTTACTGTTATAAAGCTATGCTCTAACTACCTGAGCTAACTGGCCAGCCTCCTTTAGAGTTTTGTAAAGGAGACAGAGCAAGGTGGCATGGAGCGATGATCTTAAAGTGTCCCCCACGCTTGCCTGATCCTAAATCATCCGGGGTGTCTGTGGAACGTAAAGACTCCAGGTTCTCCCCCATACATGGTGCGTGGGATGGGTCTGGGGATCTGTAACATAAAAAAGTTCCCCAGGGGCCGGCCCGGTGGCGCACTGGATAAGTGCGCCGCTTGGGAAGTGCTGCGGTG
>NW_007832514.1:0-763 GCF_000696425.1 Galeopterus variegatus
GGGGGCTCTATTAGATTAAGGTACAAGGCTACTGCTGCATTTTTTTAAATTATTTCAATTTAGATTGAAAATCAAAGCCCCTTCAGTAATTGTCACCAAGGAGGAATCAATTCTATAATATCACCCAAGGTGACCAGTGGCAGAGCTAACACCCAAGTGCCCAACCTGTTCACTGCAACAAAGCCCCTTCCATTCTTTTTCTTTCATGAACACTGGGCTGTGAGAGTTTGGACTCCCAAATGTACTGTACTTATAAATTAACAATTTATTTCCTGGGTTTTTATGCATAAAAGACATTTCTGACTTCAAAGTAAACAATCTAACCAGCATGCGATAAAGTGTCAACATACTGAGTTGCTGTAATTCCAGTCAAAAGCAAAGAAAAATTTTACTTTGCATATTTATCCACAGTTAGATTTCACAGGCTATTTCTGTTAAGTTTCTTTTAAATATTAAAAAGAGTCAAAGGACTCTCATTAATACCTTCTATGATTTATAAGGGCCACAAGCTACTAAAAAAAGAAAAGTAGTAAAAGGAAGTCAACACTTTTGAGTTGTCAAATATTAATAGGTATTCACAGAATTAACATAGAGATATAGAGATACATACACACATACATATTTATTGATGGACTTAAGAGTTTTACTTAACACTTCATTCACTCCTTTAAAACTATGGAAGAAAAGGTTGTAAATGAATTCTTTCTTAAAATTGACACTCTGTCCCCTTCCCAGGAAAATTTGAATTTTTAATAAAATAGCC
>NW_007832515.1:0-763 GCF_000696425.1 Galeopterus variegatus
TCATGATCTATGACTTTCAATTTAATTATGATGATAAAAAGATGATATTTAAGATGTATTTCCATAAAATTATGTATAGGTTGATTGTGGATTGTTAGAAAATTTTTGAACTTGCCTTTTGTTGGAGGACTGTCTTTTGGTGATAAATAAAACTCATTCACAAACCGTGTAGTAGGGAGTCTGGAAAACGTATTAACTCAAATTCTGGAAAAGGTAAGAAATTTTTTCCTCACTGAATCAAAAAAATTGTGTGAAACAGAGACAGAAATGATCTGGAGCCAACAAGAAATGTAACAAGCAACTGAAAAGGACCAGTGTAGAATGTTTTTCATATTGTCAAAATGACACTGGACACTTGATAAAGAGAATAACGAAGAATTTAAGGCACCTAAGAAAGTAAGCTAGGAGAAATCTCTTTTTGCTTTGTATTGGATTCAAGAACTGATTTTGACACAAAAATGCAGAGAGTATTTCATTAGTCTGCTAACCTGAGTGAAATTAAAATAAAAATAAAGGTGAAATTTGACTCTCTCATTCTTGCCACAGGATTTCATTTGACTTATTATAGAATAATAACTATTCTCACATTGATAGCTCCAGGATTTAAATGGAGAAGTGCTGCCATCTCAAGGCCATACTAATGGTCTTTGTACATGACATGAACCATACTTTCAAAGTGTCATTTTGGTCCCAGACACCTATTCAGAGCTGTGCCTTCCCTCTTAAACACGTTTCAATTGGAAAATAAGATCACTATACATTC
>NW_007832516.1:0-763 GCF_000696425.1 Galeopterus variegatus
AAACTAAAACATTTTCTCAGCACGTTCTGCCAGAAATAAGAAAGCCCTAGATTTGGAAGACCTGTTTCTCTTTGCTACTTATCTTTACAATCATTGGTTCAGTTTCCTCCCCTACACAGCGGGATTCTCAGAATAGTCTGGCAGGGGTGAGATGAAGATTATTAGATGAGATGCTGATGGGAAAGAATTTTATCAATGTTAAAGTTGTAGATAATGTATGTCAGGGCCATCACCCTGAAAGGTCATGTCTAAATGCAGACAGGTTGATTCTTCTTTCAGTTAGCCAAATATTCCAAGAAACAAAGCCTTCCTTTTTGCCATTGGCTTTTTTTTTCTTTAAATAAAAAAAAAAAAATTTTTATTGTAACACAGTTGATTGTACATATCTGTGGGATAAAGAGCTGAACATCAATACCTGTGTGCAATACGTGATGCTCACATCAGGATAATTAGTACATATATTCAGCATTATACAATGTAATCGTTTTTCATGGCCCTTCACCAATTCCTCCCTCCCCGCCCCCAACCTCTGGTAACCTCAGTTCTGTTCTCTCCTTTTGAAAGCTCAACATATTATTGTGACTGTTGTATCTTTCTTTCTTTTTTTATTTATTTGCTTTTTTTTTTTTTAGCTTCCACTTATGAGTGAGGACATGCTATATTTCTCTTCCTGTGCCTGGCATGATTTTCTCTAAATTCATCCATGTTGCTGCAAATGGCAGAATTTCATGCTTTTGTATGTCTGCCATCTGCTTAGATTAAC
>NW_007832517.1:0-763 GCF_000696425.1 Galeopterus variegatus
CCTTGGACTTCCCAGCCTTCAGAAATGTGTAAACTAAACCTCTGCTCCTTATAAATTACCTAGTTTATGGTATTCTGTTATAGCAATACAAAAAAGATTAAGACTGGAAATTGGTACCAGAAGTGGGTGAATGATATCGTTTGAAAGTACCCTCCAAAACACAAGTTGCAGTTTAATTGCCACTGTGATGGTATTGGGGAGGGGGCTGTTTAGAGATAATTAGGCCATAAGGGCTCCACCCTTACAAATTAATTAATTCTGTTATTGTGAAAATGGGCTGCTGATAAAAATGAGTTTGACTCCCTCTTGCCCTCTCTTGCTCTCTCTCCTGGAGCTGGGATGCTCTTTTTCTTCTGTCTTTGGACATCAGAACTCCGGGATCTCTAGCTTTGCCCTCCAGGACTTACACAAGCAGATTCTCAGGTCATTGTTTTTGGACTAAGAATTACACAATAGGCTTCTCTAGTTCTGAGGCTTTTGAACTTGGACTGAGCTATGCTAACATCATCCTAGGATCTCCAGCTTGCAGAATTCCTATCGCGCGCGCGCGTGTGTGTGTGTGTTTGTGTGTGTGTGTGTGTGTGTGCGCTCTGCCTCTCTGTGAAATTGGCTTTGGATATGGGTAATTATTAAAGGTTGGAAGAATTTTATTTATTTATTTTTCTTTCCCTGCTCATTGTTTTTTTTTTTTTTTATTTTTTTTATATATATTTTTTATTTTGTCAATATACAATGTAGTTAGTTATTGTGTCCCTTCACCGAA
>NW_007832518.1:0-763 GCF_000696425.1 Galeopterus variegatus
AACTCTGGTCTTGCACAACAATCACAACAATTCCTTGAACTTGTTAAGACAAGTGAAAAGATATGATGTGGGGCGGGGGAAGGAACGGGTAAAGAAAGGGTCACAAAAATCAACTACAATGCATAATGAGAAGTTAAAATTAAAAAAAAAAAGAAACTCTCTTCTTGGATAAAAAGACAACTCTCACTGTAACAGAAGAGAAGAAACAATGTTTGCACGCACAGGTAGTTTATAAGTATGAAGGGAAAGGTGAGGGAGTTCTTATTTGCTGGTTTCTAAGAGGAAGTGAGAATAAAGTGGGAAGAGTCGACTGCAGAGAACAAGAAGTATTAGCAATAAATACAGTAGAAAATGAAAGAAAGAACTGACTAAAGACATATAGAAGAATTAATAGGTAGCATCAATCTATGAGATCGTGTTCTGTTTTTCCCCAGTAGGATGTGGTAACCTGGAAGTAGGTACAGAAAAGAAAAGGTAAAGTTTCTGTCTGGACATTGGGCAATGAAGCTGAAGACAGGACTTGGCAAATTTCTTCTATGAAGGGTCAGATGGTAAACATTTTAGGCTTTGTGGACTATATGATCTCTGCTACAACTCAACTCTGTTGTTGAGGTGCAAAAGCAGCCATAGACAATGCATAAATGAAAGGGCATAGCTGTGTTATTTATAAAAAAGGTGCTGAGCTGGATTCAGCTTGCCGTGGGGCTGTAGTTTACCAAACCCTGGTTTAGAAGAAGGAAGGAAAGTTATAAGAAGTAATCAA
>NW_007832519.1:0-763 GCF_000696425.1 Galeopterus variegatus
AACACAGGGTATAGAAAAAGAGGGATTAATGTTATCCTGAAAAGCTTGGTGTCTTCCAAACCAAGCACATAGACGGACATAATCATGCTTTCCCAAAGTACCTTTTATTCAAATCTCCTTTGAGAATGCAAGAAACTGAGCCCCAAATCCTGCCTGGTTCTCATCCGCTGTCAGGGTGTGGTCATTTAATTTAGGTCATCTTTATCTGAAATCAGGACTGAGCTTAGGTTGTTTAAAATATTCATGAATAAGGTGAATTGCCCTGGAATTGAAATACTAACACATTTAATTCTACCTGACATCTGGAAATTAAAGGAACCTTCCAGGGCCACATGTGGTCAGTGGCCAAACCTCACACGGGTGTGAGATTAGAACAGATGCCTTTTCAGTGAACTAGCCAATTGGGCTAACAATTGTCCCATGTAATTGCATGGACTTTTGTCTGAATAACCAGATAGAGAAGCTACCTTGACTTTTTATAGACAAAGCCTAAATTTCTAAAGACAAAATTTCTAAATTTTGTCCTCCTGCCTCATCAGGGTGACAAGAGCCACAGAAAGAGTCCTAGTCTGAGAGAGCAGGGTTTCACTTTTTTTTTAAGCTGGTATGATATGGAATTATGGGTACAGTTGGTACTGCAGGTATCAAATAATTCTTAAAAGTATTGAGTTTGCAAACGGTTAACATATATTAATGCACACACAGCACTGGGCTGAACTCCGTGAACTTGGGAAACAAAAAGAACACATGGTCCTTGCCCCAA
>NW_007832520.1:0-763 GCF_000696425.1 Galeopterus variegatus
TGGCACAATCTGAACCCAGGATCCAGGAGCCCAGGACCCCTGGCCACACTACAGAGATGTTTGATTGGTTAGTTTCTCTGGTTTCCCTCCTTTGACCACATGTGGGCCTCTGCTTGCTTCTTTATCATATTCTGATAAACAGCAGTCACTGCAAGATGGGCTGGTTGGAGAGGGAACCAGCCACAGAGAGAACAATACTCAACAGCACACCCCATCTGCAGAACTGCTTCGGGACGTGTTCCGCAGACAGAAGTGCCGGTTGTGCTCACAGATGAAAGACATTTTATATTTCTAGCAAAGTTTCCTGCTCTTACTTCCCTGCTTAACACCCCCCCACCCCCCCCACCAGCATTCCTGCTGTTCTAGGGATAATTCGGAAATTCTTCAACGTGATCCACCTTCATGAGTTCCTTCCCTCTGCCTCTCAAACTCTTCCCCTGTGCTGCAGACTACTTCAGTTTCTTGAATACCAGGTTGATTCTTATCAGGCCTCCATACATGCTATTCCATCCACACTGAAAACTCCTCCCAACATCACCAGCCAACTCCTCTCCTAGGCACACTTCCCGACTTAACTCTGCTTAACCGGCTTCTTCAGGAATGCCACCCGCACCCAGGACCAGATTAGATCCTAGCCACAAGCTGTCATGACCGGGACGCTGCACTGCTCCTGACCCCACAGGGATCCAGAGATGGTTAAGCGGGACTCCAACCACCACAGGCTGTTAGGCCTAAAGACCAAGTGAGACCTGTCATCTGCCTC
>NW_007832521.1:0-763 GCF_000696425.1 Galeopterus variegatus
ATAATGGAATGCAATTCCAGTCTTCATGAATGATTACGTCTACAGCTTGGTCTTCTTATCAGTTTGTGGTATTAGAAAAATACAGGCTACAACTTAGAGCACCAAAGTGCTAGGCTTTCAGAATGTTTCCGAAGTATCATCGGTTAAGTACGGCAAGTTAATTTGGCATTCACTAAAGGTTATGATTTACTTGACCATAAACTGAATTTCCTCTCCCTCCTCTCAGCACTGGTTTATATCAAGATAAGGGATTAGAAGTTCTGGAAATGGATAGTGGTTATGATTGTACAACACTGTGAATGTACTTAATGCCACTGATTTGTACACTTAAAGAAGGATAACATGGTAAATTTTATGACAGGTATATTTTACCACAATCAAAAAATTACCAGAAAAAGAGATATAGGAATAGTGGTTGGGAGCTTATAAATATGAAATCTCTTTAGTGTAATATTTCTCAATAAACTGAAGAATTTACTCTCTGAAACCTGCCTATCTTCTTGCACTTATTAATCAAACAAGATACTCTTATCTGTTTATTTTTCCAGCATGATATCCTGTAACTTTATGAGCTAATCTTTTTAAAATAAATATCAACATGAAGTGTTAATAAAATATTTGAACTCATTTTGACATTTGAACATATTGTTCTCATACCAAAAATCGTTTGGTTTTGATTTTTAATTCTTTCACTATCTCAGACAATCTAATATTGGTGTACTCCATCCTCTGTTGTGGTGGTGATCTATCAATTGTTGACAAT
>NW_007832522.1:0-763 GCF_000696425.1 Galeopterus variegatus
TAATAATCATATACATTGTATATTGACAAAATAAAAATTTAACGAAAAAATAAAATAAAAAAAATAAAGGGGGCGGGGGGATTCTCTTCTTACAGGCAAAGTCTAGAGAAAAGGCAGGCAGGCAAGAAGGAAAGAGAGAAAGCGAGAGAGAGCAAGCGAGAGAGAGAGCAAGAAAAAAGCGTGAAGGGGGCGGGGGGATTCTCTTCTTACAGGCAAAGTCTAGAGAAAAGGCAGGCAGGCAAGAAGGAAAGAGAGAAAGCAAGAGAGAGCAAGCGAGAGAGAGAGCAAGAAAAAAGCGTGAAAGAAAGAAAGAAGAAAGCAAGAAAGTGAGAGAGAGAGCAAGCGAGCAAGAAAGAAAAAAGCAAGCAAGAAAGAAAGCAAAAAGAAAGAAAGCGAGAGAGGAAGACAGCAAGAAAGAAAGAAAGCGAGAAAGCGAGAGAGCAAGACAGTAAGAAAGCAAGCAAGAAAGAACACAAGAAAGCAGGCTACCAAGAAAGAAATAAAGAGAAAGCGAGGGAGAGAGCAAGACAGCAAGAAAGAAAGAACACAAGGACACAAGAAAGAGAGAGAGAAAGCGAGAATGCGAGAAAGCGAGAAAGACGCAAAGACATACACGGTTTTGCTTTCTGTACACGTGTATGTCTTAGCGTCTTTCTCGATTTCTCGCATTCTCAAAAGCAAAAAAGCAAGCAAGCAAACAAACAAGCAAGCAAATGTAGCATAGCATATGTTGCCACAGAGCAGTTTGGGGTTTGGTGAGCTA
>NW_007832523.1:0-763 GCF_000696425.1 Galeopterus variegatus
AAAAAAAAAAAATTGGTAAACCAAATCTACAATTCATATGAAAACTCAAAGGATCTAGAGAAGTCAAACCACTTTTGATAAAGAACAAAGTTGGAAAGATAATACCACCTCATTTCAAGACTTACTATAAAGCTACAGCAATGAAGACTGTATGGTATTGAAGTAAGGACACTTAGATCAGTGAAACAGGACAGAGTCTGGAAATAAACCCACACATATATGGACAACTGATTTTCAACAAAGATGCAAAGGCAATTCAGTGGGGAAGATATAGTCTTCTCAAAAAATGGAGCTGAAGCAATTGGCTGCCCCTACATTTAAAAACGTGAACTTCAATCCCTATGTAGCACCATATACAAAAAAAGAAAAACCTCAAAATGGTGCCCTGGTGAATGGATTGATACATTCATGGAGCAACGGGTGTGGTTCCGATAGCTTTATAAGGAGAGCAAACGAGGAGCTTAGCTCTCTTTTTCTGCCCATTCTTACCATGCGACATCCTGAGTCACTGTAGAGAGTCACCCCACCAGAAAGAAAGCCCTCATCAGATGTGCTTCCTGGACCTTGGACTTACCAGCCTCCAAACTGTAAGAAATAAATTCTGTTTCTTTATAAGTTACCCAGTTTCTGGTATTCTGTCATAAGCAACAGAGAACAGACTAATGCACCAGGCATGCCTGCCAGGGGCCATAGTAATCTTCATCTGACCCACTCAATCATACCAGTGCTCAAACCAATCCTACAGAATACGGGCAGTACAGAT